>NC_079147.1:105085534-105385534 GCF_945859685.1 Eupeodes corollae
TTACCAACAGTTGAACAAAAATTGAGTCGAGTATTTGACGAAGTTTCGGAGCAATAAAGCAGAATTTTTGCGTCGATTCCTAACCCTGAATGGCACATGGCTCCATCATTTCACACTCAAGACTAAGGAACAGTCAAAACGATGGACTTAAAGGCGATTGATTGTCTTCAGATATGAAAAACAATCAATGACGAGTATTATGCGAACTTATTGCATCTATTAGCTCGTTGCACACTACACGGTTTTGACCGTACGGCAAAACCGAATGGCATAAACCGGATCAATGGCTAATTACATTATACGGTTTTAACCATACGGTAAAACACGATATATGCATAGTTCCATTGCTAAGTACATTTTTTGCCAGGTAAGTAATCGTGTTTTGAAGTGGCTGATCAAACTCTGCCTCACGTAAAATCGTATGATGTGAAAACATGCATTTCGTCACGTACACCACTAAGCTTATCTCGCCGTCCGGCTGCCGTATACTGTAGTTGCAGTAGACGGTTCGCGCCTTTAACAAAATGTTTACGGTCAAAACCTTGTAGTGTAAAACGAGCCTTAGAGTGACGAAATCTAGGAGAACGGCCCCATTTGTCGAAATGAACGTTTTGTTTCGTCAAGAAAGTGCACCAATTCACATATCCGGTATCGCGTTGGCCAAAATCAATGAGTTAAATTTCGAATTGCTTCCTCACGCACCCTATTCGATTTAGCCCCCTTCGGATTATTTTCTGTTTCCAAACTTCAAAAAATGTTTCGGTGGTAAAAGATTTGCCAACGTTGAAAAGGTGGAGTCTGCCATATGATATATAAATCAATGAGACCTTAAGCAAAAAGTACGTAAGGGTGTGTTTGAAAGGAGGTGTCAGTGCACATTGGTTTGAATTCCTGAGTATTGCAATGAATGGGAAAAATTAGTGTAGTAAAGCATTCACGTAGTACGGCAAAAGAAGGAATCTCTCTTCCACACAGTAAGATCGAAGTTGGTCCCGAGAGGATACTGATATGAATTCCTGGTAGTGTGCGTTTTCAGATGAGAGAATTGCAACTCTCTCTTTCTCTAGAACATAATCGGTTCAAATAAAGGTAAAAAAGTCAAGAAACTTTACGACGGTGCTAAAGCCAATCAATTTGAAAGCTCCACGTTTAATACTGTGACAGACACTTAAGTAAGTTACGGGAGCACCAGCCCAGAGATGTCAGTTATACGAAAGTTTTGCAGATATATAAGTCTTATATAATAAAACAGCCAGATAAGAGGGGGGAGGGGGGCAAATACTACGCGATACCGCCAGTAGAGGTAGTTGAAGATACATACACCGAAAATTTCAAGGTTTTTAGTCTCCAACTAACTCATGGATTGTGGCAAAAATGGGTAAACTATATTTTAACGAGAGTTGGTAGCAGCGAGTTTTCGAAGCATTAAATTCTACGCGGTTTTAAGTTCCCCATTTAGCAATGCTGTGTGGTTTTAGACCAGGAAAGTCCACAGTCGATCAAATATTCACATTACGGCAGATCCTGGAAAAAAAAACAAGAATACCAAATCGACACCCACCATCTTTTCATCGATTTCAAGGCCGCATATGACAGCATCTACAGTGACGAGCTGTATAGAGCCCTGTATAGTTTTTGCATCCCTGCCAAACGCGTCCGTTTGAGCAGGATGACTATGGAGAATTTACGCTGCTCCATAAAGTTCGAAACAACTTAACAGTACCTTTTGATGTCAAAAAAGGTTTAAGACAAGGTGATGCGCTGTCATGTGATTTATTTAACATCGTTCTTGAAGGAATAGTGCAGAGCTCACACGTCAACACTAGAGGCACAAAAGTCTATAAAATTACTAGCAGATGCTGATGACATTGCCATAATCGGAAGACCTCAGCGTGATGTCAATGGGTTTAACGTTTAATAGGCAAAACAAAGTACATGCTGTCGTCAAGAAAAGACATACAACTCCGACGTCTTGGTCAAAACGTCACCATCGACAGACGTGGCGCGCACAAGTGGAAAGTGAAAGCACGAAACAGGAGACATCTAGCTAGATGGAGAAGTTTGTTGGGTGAGGCCCTAGTTTACACGCCACCTTAAGCAAGTAAAGTATTTAGCAGTGCTATCTATGTTAGAATTTAATGAGCTTATCATGAATTGCCTTTGAAGATCCCCACCCGAAAAGCAGATTTGCGAATCTAAAAACGGATATGAACGGCTAACGGTCACCCAAACAGGTAATTAGATTAGGTGTTTCAGATTTATAAGAATGAGAAAGAGTGTCAGAGACAGAACAGTACCCTGAGGTATACCAGTATTTTTTTCTGTTTCTCAGTATTCGGGGTATACTAGCATTTATTTTCTGTTTCTGCTACTTATATATATATATTGTGTTAAGAAAAACCGAATACAGTCAACAAGTATGATGTTATAATTAAAGAATTGTAATTGAAAATGGGAACTACATAATTATTAAACCTAAAGTTCCATAGACTTTATTAGATTAGTGATTGAAATTCATTACCTTTCGTCAATAAGAAATATTGTTAAACCTGATAAGAAAGAATTTCTAAAAGTTTCTCCTATACAAATCCCCAAATATTTACGATTGTTAACAAAATTTCAAAAAAAATATGTAAACAATATTCTAAAAAGTATCTCTTATAAGCAGTTTTTTTAATTTCAAACTATAGCAAATAATTAAAATGAACAAATGTATATTTTTATTAATAGAAATTAAAATATCCTATTAATGTTTCTACGAACATTTTTAATGAATGTCTACATTTTTTTAAAAATTGTGTACGTTTAAAAATAATAAATGAAGTTTCTAATATTTGAAAAATTACTTTTTGTTTTGTATAAAATTAATGTTCTATAAAACTCTGCTAATATTGCAAGTATAAATATTTTTGTAATTTAAATATAACCAACATTATCATGACTTAAAGTAAAAAATAAAATTAAGATAAAATTTATTTGTTATACAAAAAAATAAAATATAAAAATAATTGTCCTAATCAAAATACGAGTATATAAAATTTTAAGAGTATACAGGTTTTGTTGTAAGGAATATTTATTAAGAAACAACGTAACAAAAAACCAACAACGAAAAACTAACGCAAAATTTTAAATATTTTCAAAATCAAAACCCAAAAAATTAAAACAATAAAATTTCTTGTCTTCCTTGTACTCACATGTCGGACTGAGTGTGGTTGAGAGACGAGCATGATTTTGTATATTTTTAACATATATATTTTTTTTAATAAAAATATATATTTTTTGGGGGAAAAGTTAGTTTGTTTATAGGGCGTATATTTATTGTCGATTTTGTTGGGCGATTTGAAATGTTGAGTTAGGTATTAGAATATATATATTTTTTTTAATTTATTCTTGCGGTTGGGTTTTTTAATTTTTTTATATATATTTTTGTTGGCATTTTTTAGTTTTTTTAAAATCTGATTGGACGTATTTTTGGGTAATTTTTTTATATTTTTATATTGCTGTTGATGTTGTTGTTCTTGTATATGGATATTTTCATTGGTTGATTTTTGTTGGAGTGAAAAGAGTTTATTATACATAAATATATAATATTTTTTGTATTAATTTTAAAAAAGTGTTTAAAAAAGTACATAAATATTTGTTTATTTTAAAAATTTAAATTCGTTTTTTTTATTAATTTTTTAATTAAGTTTGCAAAAAGGGGTAAAAATATTATTTACATTTATTTAATTTTATGGAAAATAGAAAAAGGTTTTTATTTTAATTATATATATATTTTAGTTGCTTTTGATTTCAAGTTTTTAAACGATGTTTAATACATTTTGTTATGAATTTAAAATGTACATATTTAATAAATGTGATGGTACTTGTTGAATAAATTACAGGTTTATATCTATCTACAAAATTAACACAATTTTTTGGAAACTCAATTTTTTTTTAAATGTGTTTTTTTAGAAGACTGAAGTGTTTCAAAGCTCAGTTGTCTTTTAAGGATCTTCAGAAATCTGACCTACAATCTAAAATTGTAGGTTAAGGACCTCAAATGAATAAGGTAAAGGAAAGAACTGCCAATAGGATTTATATACAAATTGTACTAATTAATTTAATTTTAGTCGATAGTATTATTGGTAGGTACGTGAGATTTTTAGGGTTGACCAAAATTAACCATTTAACTTTTTTTTCAGCTAGTGCTTATTTCGTGAATGATAACATTTAGCTCATGTCTGATTTGACAGAAAAGTTACTTGGCGCACCCTTTATTATATAAGAAAAACACTGAACGGATTTGCTTAAAAGCCCTTTCAGCACAGTTTTAAATTATTATCTGTATTGTTTTTAAGTCATTACCTTTGTTGAGTCTTGAGATATGGAGGACAGAGAAAGGTATTAGGAACGTGAGTCGTATGTACTGACAAAAACATTGAATTCAGATTCCAAGCACCTTCAAGCGTTGAGAAATGTCAAAATGTCCAGTTTGACAATTCGAACAGATTACAATAATTTCCTATGGGAAGTTAAAAATTGGGTAAAGCTATGTTTCAGCCAATTCTTAGATAAGCTAGTGCCTGAAAAAGGCTGTAAATGTACTGACTTCAATTGCTTGTTCAATTTTCAAAACCTTGGGCAGACGGATTTCTTAGAGAATAACATATGACAATGACGTTTGTCAGATTTACACTTGAAATTAAAAGATTTCGGGCAATTATTTTAAAACAGACATTGAATATGCCATCCTGGAAATGTGGATTTTTAGTTACCTTATCAAACGAGTGAGATATGAAGCTCAATTGGGATAGATCGCAAAAAAATAAAAACAACTTTCAGCTTTTCATAAAAGTTAGACAAACATTTTAATTTCGAGATCAAAGATTATTGAATGGATAAGTATAATATTCATCGGTTTTTTACTGAAAAACATACACATTTTGGAATATCTTTTCGAGTTCCTTCAAATTTATCCATGTATTGAATTAGATGTTTTGACAGATTCCTACATATAATTAGGAAGTTTTTATTTTAGTTTATTAAACTTCTGGCTTCTGGCATTGAAATCTATTCCATCCTGAAGGGCACATTCTTTAAAAAAAATTTTAATTTTCTGTTATGAATCATACAAGATTCTGGTCATAAAAGATCTTTCGTAACAGGTATTCGCAGTTCGAATTTCTATGAAATTATGTTATTATACTTTGGAAGTATGACTAATTTCCACTGATGGTTGAAATAATCGTAAGTTACAAACTCTTTTTTGATTGATCCAAGGTGCTCCAAAAATTATTGTAACCAATATCATAATATTTTGGTACTAAATTCACACAATTTGAAAATGTTGTTCGGGAATAAATCTATTCATTATGAAATGGCAAACCAAACTGAGCATAAATAAAGTTTCTGTTGCACAAACAAACGAATACTTTTTTAAAGGATTAAAATATCATAAGTTCGCATCTCACCTTTTAATTTTTTAATCATATTAGGTTTTTAAAATATAACCCTTTACAATGCTAAACACAACCAAAAACGGGGTGTTTAAGCCGAAGTTAAAACTTTAAACATTAAATTTTATGATGATTTTGAAGAGAACAAAATTTCTCTTTTGGAAACAATTTAAAGCATCAAGATACTATACCTTGTTTCTAAAAAATCTCATTAGTTATGAGTCTTTATTTGAATCGACATATATAAAGTTTCAAAAAAAGCATAAATTCTAAATTTTAATAGTTTTCGAAAATACATTTTGGACTTAATTTTAAGTGCTGATTTCGAATACAAACTCTAATTTTAACTATTTGCTCAAGTTTTAATTTATATTTATTAATGGGTTGGCTACGAAATCCCGCATCACCAAATCCCGCGTAACGAAATCCTGCAAAACGAAATCCCGCAAAACGAAATCCTGCAGAACAGAATCCCCCATAACAAAATACCGCGTAACGAAATCCCGCCGTTTCGCTCCCTTTTCAAATTATTTCGACACCGCTGTTTTCATATGAAAGGAGACACTCTTCGATGAGAATCATGGATACTTAACCAAGAATATTTTTGGAAATTCTTCAGTAGACTGCGGGATTCATGCAACGGTGGTTGGGAATGAATGCTCCTGAACAGGTAGGTATGGAGTGAGGGATTTATGGTAAGTAAAGCACTGCTTGGAATGTTCTTAGCATTCAGGAATAGCAAGATTCCTTGGATGCGTAAAGGACATTTTTAGCATGCTTAGGGGATGGGTCAAGGACGCTTAAAATGGCGTTTTAGAGTTCCGTGGGATGGAATTCTCTATTTCGCTTGGATATCATTTTAAGCGTTTTGTGGCGATTGTGTTTCGGGTTGAGAACGCTTAAAATGGTGTTTAAGCGTTCCGTGGGATGGAATTCTGTTTTTCGCTTCAATATCATTTTAAGCGTTTTGTGGCGATCAACAACTATATCAACAACTTTTTTTTAATAAAAGCACCTTTGGGTGGCCCGCTTCGGGGTATCCTAAGATTTAAACTACACTTTTCGGGATTCGCACCCGCTCACGCAACTACGTTGCTCCGCTTAGGGTATGTAAAGTCGCCAGGCAGGCACCTATATCAACAACTTTTTTTTAATAAAAGCACCTGTGGGTGGCCCGCTTCGCGGGATCTCAGGATTTAAACTCCACTTTTCGGGGTTCGCACCCGCTCACGCAACTACGTTGCTCCGCTTAGGGTATGTAAAGTCGCCTATATCAACAACTTTTTTTTAATAAAAGCACCTGTGGGTGGCCCGCTTCGAGGGATCTCAGGATTTAAACTCCACTTTTCGGGATTCGCACCCGCTCACGCAACTCCGTTGCTCCGCTTAGGATATGTAAAGTCGCCAGGCAGGCGCCTATGTCAACAACTTTTTTAGACACAAGTAATTGACTGTAATCCTGTATGATTGCTTTCGCAAAATTTCCTATCTCACTCTCAATTATGAGAATCAACAAGTACGAAGGAGGCGTATCCAAACCCAATTGAAAAAACTGTCATGCATCATTTAAAAAGAGTATAACAGTAGTACTCATTTCGCATTATTTTCAGTTCTTCTTAGAACTCCGTGAGGGCGTGAGGTGAACACCTCACGTAGAGATATGAACTTGAAGTTCAACCAGCACTCTATTTAGAGTGGCGACAGCGCTCGAAGTGCTTTTTCTCGTTTTGGTTGATTCGATATGTGAATCTCCCTTTACGCTTTAAAAAGCATTTTAAGCGTGTTGAGTTCGCTGCCCATTAATAAGCGTTTATGAAATAATATAAATATTTCAACGGAATATTGAAGAGAAGAAATATAAATTTGAAAAACCATCACGGATTTTAGTGAAAAATAAAACTACTTTATAGATTTAGATAGCCTTAAAAAGCGCTGTACGAGGTGTGTTCAAAAATTACAACGCATTTTTAAATTTCGCGAGTCTGGAAAGTCCGAAGGTCAAAATTAGTTCTGTATTGTGTTGGTATACATGTCCCTAAAGTATGATGCAATTTTCAGCTATATTCACTGTTTACTTTGTCTGTTGTAGTTGCTAAGGTTCGACGTGTTTTTATGAGCTCGGCGATTTTTGCTTGTTTAAACAATGTTTGACCAAAAAAACAATCGCATAAACATCGCTCTGGAGCTGTTAAATGACGTCAACGACGTTCCAAGTTTCATAACTGGTGATGAAACATGGGTGAACGATTATGATATCGAATTTTAAGCACAATCATCCACCTGGAAGCATCCAATGTCACCAACGAAAAAAAACGTCAAGTTCGATTAAATATGAAGGTATTTCTTACTGCTTTCTTCGATTATAATGGCATAGTGCATCAAGAGATCTTACCACAAAGTCGTGCGGTTAGTAAGGAGTATTACTTTGAAGTTGTGCGACGTTTGCGGAATCAATCCGAAAAAAAGCTCAGATTTATAGAAAAACAATTCATGGCTTTTGCACCACGATAACGCAAAAGTCGTTGCTTGTTCGTAATTTGTTGGCCAAAAACAATACCGTAGTCATGCTCCAAGAGTGCTTGGGAGATTGGAAAAAAACGCTGGCATAAGTGGATTATATCTGGGGGGAATATTTGGAAGGGAACCACATTGATGTAGAGGAATAAATACATATTAAAACAAAAAAAAAAAAACGAAAATTCCGGGTGCTTTTTGAACACACCTTGTATACGTGCTTTTTTCGAATTTAAAAAGGGATATCTCAAAAACCTGAGTAATACAGGGTCGGGCAAAAAGATCTCCTATATTTTAAAAGTGAACGCCGTGAAGTGTGTGCTGTGGCTTAATCGTGTTGGAACCAGACTTCCTTGTGGTTCCTAGTGAACTGATTTAAGTTTGGTTGGAGGAAGGTCTCAATCATGTGATAGTAGCGATCCGAATTAACTGTAACTTTTTGCCCATTTTCTTGGAAAAAATACGCAAATACGGATATATTCCTCCACGACAAATGAGCCATTATGATTATTAAAAACGGGACGTAGACCTCTGTCTATCTATACCCGAAATACCGTTAAGGAATTTTGTAAAATATTAACAATTATAATAAACATATACAGTGTTGGCCAATATAAAAGCAACGTCAATTGGCTCGATTAATAAATAACTTTTTAAAACAAATTAAAGTTCAATTATTGTATATTTTTGTTATTTTTTTTTAATTTTAACAAATGTTTTCAGTTTCTAATGGAAAATAAAATATAGTTGTTTTTGTAATAGTTTAATAAATATTGCACAATTAATGCAATATTAAGCTGGTGAAAACAAAACAACTTTCAAAAAAATATATACATTTTTTAGTCTTACTAATATTTGGTAGCAAAGCTTCAATCACTTCAGCACATCTTCGATTCATGGCGTCGATTAAATTGCTTATTATGCTGTTTCGGAATTTGGGATACTTTCCTGAGTCAATTTAATTTGGTCAAACAGATGATTTCATTTTTATTTTTTTAATTTTTAATTTTATTTGTCCTTACAATTCGTCGATCTACAATTTCCTATAGATTTTCTTTAGGGTTGAGATCTGGGGACTGTGCTGGCCATTGTAACACATCAATCTAGTTCTCTTGAAACCAAGTCTATTGGACGTGTGGTTTGGATCGTGGTCCATTTTAGAGGCAACTGATCCTCTCCCTGTGGCAGCATTAGATATTGGTGAATCTGTCCTAGTCCATGCTTTAAAAAACATCCCCACTCCATTACGTTACTTAATCGGTATTTTAAAGTAGCTTTGTTGCTACGTGGATTAAGTGCCTCTTTGGCTGACCATCAGAATCCGAACCCGAAATTGAATTTGGACTCGTCCAAAAAGAGTAGGTTCCTTAATTTTCTAACGTTTTATTTGATGTGGTTAATACGCCAGTTTATTTTTGGTGGAAATAAAAGGCTTTTTTAAAACTTTGAAAGATTTAAGGCCACCATCAACAGCTCGTCTCTTAATTGTTCTCTCGCTTACGTTCAGGTCGAGTTGGGTTCGAATTTTTTTGACATTATTATTACAGAATCCTATCGTTTTGTTGTTTTTCTTGCATGGTTTGTTTAAGTTATTAATTTTTGAAAAACATAAAGATGGAGGTTTTTTGCAATTGTTTTGGCCAACACTGTTATTGTCCACAAAATCTAGGAAAAATTACAAGATAATTTTTTTTTAGCTTAAAGACGGGATCAGGTTTTACTTCAACTTACTAATATTTTTGGCAAAGAGGATTTTTAAGTTACCATAATAATTGACATAAATACCATCACATTTTTTTTTAAAAAAGTTATTACATAAAAATAAACAAAATTTACATTTTTGTGCATTAAAAGTTTTAAAATTTTGTATAATAATGAATTTTGTATATTTTGAGTTTAGACAAAAAAAAACATAATTAAATTTGTATATTTTAATTTGTAAGAATCATTTTTGTTTTTTTTTAAATATTTATCATTTAAAACTCTTGTTTTTTAAATTCTTTTCTTTACAATCTTACCTCCTTGTTCGTCCAGCATAACGATGCTTCTCATTCCAACTTCCGTACTCTAAACAAAAACATCACAAATTTCTTAGCATTTTGTTTGTTATTTTAATAATTTTTTTTTGTGGTTGTTTGTTTTGTTTTTGTGGATTTTTAGAAATTACATGTTGCTGTTTTTTTTTTATTATTTATATATTTTATTATAGCTTATAGCTTTTTTGATTGAAATGTTAATCCTTACTCACTCACAATAAATCAATATCTCTCTAAGCCTATTTGCAGCTGTAGCATTTTCTTTTTATTTATTAGTTTTTTTTTTATTAGATTTATTAAAAAAACTTAAAATATTTTTATTTTTTAATATATATAAAATCAAAACAAAAAAGTTATCGGTTAGTTTCGAAATTTAAAAGAAACAAAACAGAAAACTATCGCCACACATTTTACTCCAAAAAAAGATGCGAGTTAAAATGTTAAAAGTTACATAGAAGCTTAAAACCGTGTAAGGAGCCCTAAGAGGGGTGATTTGCGTGATGTTTTTTTTTAATTTATAAAGAAAAACTTATTTTATTAGTCGCATTGTTATTAAAGAAAATATTTTTTTCTTTTGATTAGAAAATAAAGCGTAACTCTTTTTTATTTTTAAAAAACGCAGATTTCTTACCGCCTTGAATATTAATTTGATTCAAAGTTTTGGCACCTGTTTCCTCGCTCTAAAAGATATATTCGGGAATTTCTTTTATTTTTTAATAAAAATTATAAACAAATAAAAATACTAAAAAATTATATAAACAAAATATTGTAAGAAAGAGAAAGATATACATATTAATTGTTCTTCAATTTGAAGATACACAAAAAAGTAAAACAATAATCATAATTTCTCAGTCTGTATATAATATAGTATTTTTATTTTTCTTTAAATTGATTTTAACGAAACAAAGCGTGCATAACAAGGCTTAAATTTTGAACAAAATACGTGTAGCTTAAAAAGGTTTAAATAAGAAAACAAACTAAATTTATATAATATTTTTTTTTCTTTTTTTCAAACTACCAAAAATATCAAAAGGTGCACTGATAAACTATTGCCTCAAGCAGAAGCTTTTATAACTAAACAAAATATTTTAAAGTAAATAAATTAAACTTTGGATTTTTAAAATATTTATAAAAATTAAAAAAGTAAAATATAAGATGAAAATAATTAAATTGAGTAAAAAGTATATGCATATAGAAAAATTTGAATAATAAGTGGTCTAGTGGAACGAGTAATTTTTATTTTTAAATTTTCAATAGAAGTGAATAAGAGTGGAATATAAAACGTTTTGCTATAAAATGTTATGTGGCAGGATGTGGTCATGAGGGGAATTTTTTTAATTTTTAATTAATCAATGGCAGTACTGTTTTTTTTTTTTTGAAAATGCTGCAAATGTAAAATTAAAAAGAAAAACACCAAAAATTAAGAGATTACATAATTTAAAGAATTTTATGGGATTTAAAAAAATGATACATAGTTTTTAGACAACACTGTAATTTGTATACCAATGCACATCGGTTTTGAATGTCTGCACATTAAGCCTGGTAAACCATTCCACATTCGTGTAGTGCAGCTAAAGAAAGAATCTCTGTACTTGACATTACGTCCAAAATTGGGCTCAAGGGTAAACTGATGGCAGTACGGGAATGTCGGTTGAATTCTTTAAGAGGAGGAATGTAATTGGCTAGCAAATGTTCCGGTAAGGGAACGATTTCCTATAATTTTTAGAGCTTTTTTTAAATTCTATCGAGAAGACTCAAGTACGCTATTGGGGCACCAGCCCAAATATGAGTATTATACTAGAGTATAAACAAGAACTGAGAATAGCTCAATTGAAGAAGAATCCTCGGAGGCATCTAGGATAAGGAAGATTCTCTCGACAAATCCAACCATGCCTAGTTGTCTTAAAAACTCGGATGATACATGGACTAACTCTTGCGAAGAAACGCTAAACCTGCTTCTAGACACCCACAAAAAAAATCACAAGGTCCAGATTAAATCGTACCAGCTGAGCTACTACTTACCATTGACATAATTTTGGCCATCATTGAGATGATCTTCAAAAGTTATCTAGATCGGGTCTATATACTTTAGCGATGGAGAGAAGTAAAGGTAATTTTTATTCCCAAGGCGGGCAAATGCTCTTATGTCAACCCTTAAGATCTAAGACCTATTAGCCTATCATCATTCATTCTCAAAACTCTGGAACGATTGATTGTTATCCATGTAATAGCATTGATATGAGACTGTCGATGTCTCAGCATGCTTACTATAAAGGGAGATCAATCAAAACAGCCTTACACAATCTGGTAAGAAGTATCGGATACTCCCTTGAGCAAAAGGAATATACTATGGTGGTTGACACATCCGCGATCACTTCTGCTATGACGGCCCTAAACGTCGAATACTCACTCTGTGAGTTGATTAATCTAATGCTAAAAAGCAGGATCATCAACTTTTAGATGGGGGATTTTTGTACGAAAAGGTCTGTCGGTAGAGTTACTCCACAAAGTGGTGGTCTATCCCCTCTCCTGTGGAACATAGTGGTTAACGAACTACTAATATCCCTTGAGAGGGAAGGCTACAGAGTGGTTGCGTATGCCGATGACTGCACTGGAGAAAGTCACATACTACGACAAACTCAGCAGAGTCCAACGCATTGCATGTCTCTTCATAAGCGGGGCATTAAGAACCACATCCTCAGCAGCGTTAGACACTCTCCTCCAACTGACACCTCTCGACATCTTCAGCAAACAAGTGGCAGCGAGTACAGTGATAAGACTTCATCTCAATGGACCAACAACAATGTGGTGCACTCCACCATTTTGAACCTCTTTGGTTCTATACCAAAGTACATAGACTACACTATTCCTAACCCCCTATTTGGAAAAACCTCCAGGTTTCTATTCCATCCAGAGATTAATGGGAAGACAAAAAACTCCTGGATAACAAAAGCATTCATTTTTGTACAGATGGGTTCAAGACAAATGAGGAAGTGGTGTTTACTCAGAAAAGCTTAATCTAAGCATCTCATTCCACCTCACTAATCATTGTAGCGTCATCCAAGCGGTAATTTTAGCGATCAAAGAGGTTATCTCCTAGCCTGATATCCGCATCTTCACTGACAGTCAGGCTGCTTTAAATCTCTTGACGGGGTCTCAACCAAATCTCAAACGGCCCTCGATTGTTGATCGTCTCTCATGGAGATGGCGCAGCAATTCAACATTCACCTGTGTATGGTGCCGTCACGGGATTTTTTAGAGCCGATGAGCTTGCTAAAAATGGAACCGTCATGCTTATTTCACCTGAAAGGGAGGAGATAGGTATACCGGTAGCTACATGTAAAATAAACACCTTTTGCGATAACAAACTCTAGCTGGCACAATTTACCAACATGCGCAGCCATAAAACTTATATGGCCTTCACTGGACCTAAAGTGCTCTAAGGACTTGTTATCTCAAAGCAGACTTCATATTAGCTCCCTAATAGGTGTCCTTACAGGACACTGTCTTATAGGCACGCAATACGGCTTGGTGTAGCCTCAAATGACGTCTGCAGAAGCTCAATGGACGAGGAAGAAGAGGAAACAATCTCTCACCTCCTCTGCACTTGCCCTGCTCTTTCACTAAGACGGAAACTTCATCTGAGAGAATACTCTTTTGATAATCCCAGTGAACTAGCTAAAAAGGATATCAAATATCACCTTCGCTTTATAAAAAACTCAAAATGGTTCGACTTGTGGGAAGTAATTCTCTAGATTTATGTGGTATCACAATGGGCCTTCTCTTTTGGCCTAAGTGTGTGTATTCTGAATCCACTTAAACCTAACCTAATCTACTGGAGTTTTAGACGAATAAAAGCTGCTTTGTAAATTATAGCCACATCAGAAGGGGAAAAAGCTGCTTGCATCGTCTTCGAAAACGTAAACCATTAGCAGAAGTTTTGGCGATGTTGAATATGTGATCCTGATCACTCTTCGATGCAAGTACCACCCATAAATAGTGGCATTGGGGGAGGGTTACGCTTTTGAGACAGTAGACAGGATTAATTTCGATGCCGTTGATAGTCCACATCCAAAGAACAAGGATGAATATGAAAGCTGAGGGTACTGTCATCAACTAAACAATTTAGTGGGTTAGAAGTTTCAGACAAAAGATCATTTATAAAAATAAGGAAGATTGTCGGAGACAAAACGGAGGCCTAGGGCATACCAGCATTTATTTTGTGGATATCAGATTGAATTAAACGGCCCGAAAGGTAATTTCTAACCCAATAAAGTAAAGGTTCATCATTACCAAAAGCACGCATTTTCGATAAGTGAGCTTGATGCCAAACTTTATCGAATGCTTTTGAAATAAGAAGTGCAATAATCTTACGATGTACAGGTTTGCTTGACTGTTCGGTGAGATAAACTAGGGGATCTTTTGCTACGCTAAGCTAAGCTATACTGCCGGTCATTAACAAGCTTTCGTTCTTTAAGATATTTTTTAAGCTGAAAATTGATCAGCGATTCCGTTTCCTTGAAGTGCAATTAGACGATGGTTGATGAGGGCTGGATAAATGCTGTTTTCCATCCACTCGGAAAGAGACCTGTAGAATAAAGCAGATAAAAAAGCTTAGGCAGTGGTTTTGCCAGCGTTGAAGAACGCCTCGTCAAAACAATAGCGGGAATACTAATCGGGCTTGTGAATGTCAAGATCTCTAAGTACTCTAGTAACAAAAGAAGTGTCTTTAGAAACGCGCGTAGGAACTGATGATGACGTAGTGTTGCGCACAATTTTTACAATCGATTGACAATTATAAACTGTTATAGAGTTTGTAGAGACAGAGTCCAGAGATTTTATAGCGGCCTGACTATCTGAGAAAATACGGATATCAGATGTTGATATCACTTTTTCTTTAAGCCAGAACAAGACTTCTTTCATCGCCAAAAATTCCGCCTGGGACACGAGTTGCATACAACTTTAAAATTTTTAATGTTGGGCTGAAAAAATACTCTCTATATTTGACCGTAAGTCTGAAATTGAGCACGAAAATGATTGGCACTCCTGGAAGTAGGACTGTTACAGCAGAATTGATTTGGAGTCAATGATCGTGCTGTTTTCTGGGTAACGCTTTCGCCATAGAGGCATTTTTCAAGAGTAAAGATTCGTACGTAACTACTCGTCGGCAGTTTGGTTCATAGTTTGGTATACAACGACTTAGTTAAGGGCTGAGTGTGAATTTCATTCGTTCGCGGGTGCTGAGGTTAAAGGCAACTGCTTCGACTATGAACACTCTGCCAGGGCCCAGTCGATCTTCAAGGACTCCCGAAAACATTGAAGTAATTGAAGAGCGAGTTTACGTGAAAATCCACGAATTTCAATATGGAAAAGGACAGAATCACTGAGAGCTCCAAGAGCGATTTTTATGAAATTTTACAAAAAGAATTTTAAGTTCCATCCATTCAACATTTCCAAATCGTTCAAGAATTTGTAAGAAATTATGTTGGAGACGTTTTCGTATTGCGAATCTCATTTTTGTGGAGCGATTAGGATGATTTTCATTTAAACGGAGACGTTAATAAACAAAACTGCCATTACTGGGCTCCTCCAAGAACCCATAGCCCTCGACTGAAACACCAAAAGCCATTGCATTGCTTCAGGGAAACTTTTTGGTGCGCTTTATCCACGAACAATTTGACCATTTTTTTTTTTTGAAGAATGATTGGGGGCAGGTTACAGATGTCAATAGTGACAATTAGGGACGCACAATGGTTTTCTTTTTAACGAACCTGCAAGTTCATCACACACGTGGTTCCAAAAACCGTGGCTATTCGATGAATTTGCTTCCGAAATCTTTCTCTCAAAAATTTATCTGTCTATTTGGGTACATCTCGTGAGATAACCTAAATAGATTTTTTATGGGGCCATCTCAAATAGAGAGTTTACAGCAACAATCTCCGAACTCTAGATCTTAAGGGATTTTGGTAGCAAAACCAAAGAATCTGAACTAAATAACTTTAAGAAAAAGGTTAATTTTATGAATTTTACTGTTGTCAGATATTTTCTAAACTGGAACTTCTCAACACTTGTGTTGCCAAAAACCATAAACAATAATTTTTTAATATAATTACAAAAGTATAAGTATCACTTTTAAATAAAACTTTTTTTTTTTATTTTATCAAACAAAAATATAACACAATAAAGTCGAGTCGAGATAAAGAGGACATAGAAAAATGAAAATACAAACAAAACATAATAAAATTATAAAAAAAAATGAATTAAAATGAAAAACAAAAATTTTAACTATGAGTTTAAGTTTTGTAATTTTTTTTAATGTGTCCAGAGTGACTCACCTCCCTGATCATCAAGGGCTACCAGGGTGCGAATCCCGGCTTCCTTGCTCTGTGATGCGGCACAACGAATAATTAGTAAAAGTGTGTCATTTTGTGTATATAAAAAGTTTTACAAATAAAAAGTTAAAAATACAAATGTATAGAGTATAGTTTTTTAATTTCGCTTAATATTTTTTTTATTTTGTTTCAAAAGTTTAAAAATTATGTGAAAAAAGTGTTATTTTGCAATCAATTAACTTTTTTACATATTTTTTTGTTTTTGTATATTTTAAAAAAAAGGTATATATAATATTTTTAATTTTTAGTAATGGGGCATTGATAACGTGAAATATAAATGTATATAAAATTTTGTATAATAAAATGTTTAAATGTTTTATTTCTTTTTTGATTTTAATTTAGTTTTTAAAGTATATATATATTTAAGTTGTTAGAATTTTAGAATTTTCTGTTTAAAAATATTGTCGTTTGTCGTAAGGAATTTAATTTTTACCTAAAAGTATATGAATGGATAAAATATATATATATAGAGATATATCACATATTTTAATGTTGTTTGTTTTTTTTTATTTTTTTAAATATATATCAAGTTTTATAACTGCTGCAACTGTTAGAAGGCGATTTTATTGTTTTTGTATTCTGCTTGGCATTAACGAAAATACAAAACGAAATTAATTAAATTAAAATTGAAAATAAAAAATACAACTAAAATAAAATAATATATTGTTAAATATTTTTTTATCTTGATTTGATGTTGGTTTGTTGAGTATATTTTTCAATATTTTAGAGATCATATTTTAAATTTCTGCTGCACGTTTTATTTGTTATTGGTTTTTGTAGTCGACAATTGTTATTATTGTTGTCATATTGTAGATATATATTGTTGGAATTTTTATTCATATTAATTTCTTTAGCGTTTCAAAAATCAACAACTAAATTTTTCAAAAAAAAAAAAAAAAAACAATAAATCACAAACAAACATCAAAGGAAACATTGAAAATTAAAAAATATTAACAACAAAGTAAATATATACGAAAAATGCAGTGGATCAGTGTTTTGTTTGTAGCACCACAAAGAAATACGGTAAAATATATATGAAAAAAATATAAAAAATATAAACAATTTTATATAAATATACACCAATTACAATTTTTTGTCGTTTTATTGATAAGTTATAATCTGTGGTTAGATGTTCTGTACATTCTTTAAAAATTATATATTTAGATTGTTTTGAACATTTTATCTTGTAGTAAGAACCTTCATAAAATGTGTTTGTTTATAAACTAAAAAAATTGTCAAAAAAGAATAAATTGGGTTTTAAGAAAATTGACATCATTTCAAGACATCAGTTTGAAAGATAAGGCTAAGGACTATGAAAAATATGTAATAAGCATGCATTTAACACCTTAATACTGCAGAACACACTTAAACAACTTTTTAAATACGCAGATAAGATTTATTACTCCTTTTTAGTCCAAAAAAATTAGGCTAAATTTTGGTGTAGCAGAACTTAGGCTAGATTTGTTCTTAGTATTGTACAAAAAGTCTCATCAAATCTCGTATCCGCGTCGTAAGTTATGGACCGCCAAAAGTCACACAAACTGCTTCTTCGTGATTATCTTTGTTTTTATTTATATGTCCCATAGTATTAACACCTTTATCAAAATTCCCAAGCATATAGTTTGATTGTCTTAATCATTTTTTCATACACTCAAATGTTTCAGGACAAAAAGAATGGAACGTTTAACAATTTTCTTTAATTAAATGTTCATGCATAATTCAACTTCAACTCTGCCAAAAGAAGAAACTCTACGCTTTTTTCATCGATATTAAGGCTGCTTTTGATAGCAATGACAGGAATTCTCTTATTTATAAGCTATCGACTCTGGGAATATCTTCGAAGATACTGGCTACTACAAAGTCTCTTTATAAGGATACTACTGCAGCTGTTTGGGATGGTTCGTCTTTGTCAGACTTCTTCCTAACTAAGAAAGGTGTTCGTCAAGGATGTGTGCTAAGCTCTCTTTTTACGTTCTGTTTTGAAATGATCTTCAAGCGGTACTTCCAATCGGTATTGTTTTAGACGATCTTCAAATTAACGCCCTCGGGCGAAGATGACGCAGATCAACAATTCCGCATACCCGACCTCGACGAAGTAAGGATAGCTATGTATATCTAAACTGACTTTAAACAAAGCTGCTGGAGCTAACGGCATCGCTGCTGAACTATTCAAAGCAGCAGGCGATGACTTGGTAGAAAGCATGCACCAACTTATCTGCAAAATATGGTCGGAAGAAAGCATACCCGATGAGCGGAATCGAAGCATAATTTGACCAATACAAAAGAAAGGAGACGCTCTAAGTTGCACCAACTACAGAGGCATCAGTCTCCTTAACATTGCATATAAGATCCTCTCTGCCGTATCATGTGAACGTCTGAAGCCGTTCGTCAAAAACCTAATTGGTCCTTATCAGTGAGGTTTTAGACCAGGAAAATCCACAGTCGATCAAATATTCACACTACAGCAGATCTTGGAAAAAACCCAAGAGCTTCAAATCGATACCCACCATCTCATTATTGATTTTAAAGCCGCTTATGAGAGCATCTATATAGAAGAGCTCTAAAAAGCAATGTCTAGTTTTGGCATCATTGTTCCGTTTGTGCAGAATGACGATGGAGAATGCACGCTGGTTTTTCAAGTTCGGAATAGATCTTACCAAAGCATTTGATGTCAAAAAAGTTTTAGACAAGGCGATGCACTGTCATGCGCAACTTCAACATCGTTCTGGAAAGAATTGTGCAAAACTCAACTGTCAACACTAGAGGCACAATCTTCCAAAGGTCCATCCAATTACTCGGATACGCAGATGATATTGACATAATTGGAAGATCAAAGCGTGTTGTGGAGAGGTTTTAACGGAAGCGAAGAAAATGGGTTTATTGGTCAATGAGGGCAAGCCCAAGCAAACTGTCAAACGTCTCGGACAAAACGTCACCATGGCAGCTATAACTTCGAAGTAGTTAAGGACTTTGTCTACCTAGGTACCGCTATTAACACAGACAACGACACCAGCGCTGAAACCAAACAAAGAATAACTCTTGCAAATCACTGCTTCTTTGGACTTAGTAGGCAATTGAGAAGTAAAGTCCTCTTTCCAGCATCTTAAATCACCATTTATAAGACGCTCATCATCCCGGTTCTCATTAATGGCGCTGAGGCCTGGAACCTGTAAAAAAAAGATGAGAGCGTCTTAGGATTCTTCGAGAAAAAAATTCTTTGGGTGATTTTTGGTCCCGTACGCATAGATGGAGAATGGAGGAGAAGATATGACGACGAACTCTACGAGCTGTACAGCGACACTGAACTAGTTAGCAGAATGAAAGCCCAACGGCTTAGATGGCTAGGTCATGTAGAGCGAATGGACATCAACGCTCCAGCCCGGAAGTTCTTCGAATCAAATCATGAGGGACGGCGCAGTAAAGGAAGACCACGACTCAGGTGGGTGAAGACCTCAACCAACTTGGTGTGCGAAACAGACAGCTAGCTAGGGACCGAGTTGGCTGGATAAACATGTTTGTTGAGGCCCAGGTCCGCCCGGACTCTAGCGCTATCTTAAGTAAGTAAGTAAATATATGCGGACGATATCTTGGCGTAGTGTTCAATTACAACATGTCTTGGAATGAGCATCTATCAAACAGATAGGGATCATCTAAAAACTCCATCAATGCAACGTGGTCGAGACTGCTTCGAGACAACACCGTCCAACACTCAATAAAGTTCAAAATATATTATGTCGCCTCAAAAGCTATTATGTTGTACTGTGCTCAAGTTTAGGGATACCGCAAATACAACCAAGTCGAAAAATTGCAGCGTTTCTTTACGAAAAGATGCTTTTCTGCCCGATAATACGCCAAGCTATGCTCTGCACATTGAAACAGGTTTACCGAAGGGTTTTCTAACGTCCCTCCAGCTACATTTTTCTTTCATAAGATGAAATCTAAATCTTTCTAGTAATAGATTACCCAATATTTCATAGAAATCCATTATAAACAAGAAAATCTTCTGAGTTAAGGAAGGGTTGGATCTTTTTTATGGATGTTCGTTGGACTTTTCTCTGAATCTACTTGAATGGCCCTTAATTAATGGCTTACAAAAACATTGTCGTACTGAAAATGAAAGAAAACCCTGGACATAGTTACAATTTCGCGATAAATATTGCAACTTGGTGAACTCTGGCATACCAACCTACTTTGATAACCCCAACTTACGTGGTATGATTTCCATAATTTTTAAAGCTCGCTGCAGGCTCCTTAATATCAATGAAAGAGTCTTCCTATGAGATACTTATGGAATCTGTACATTGTGTAATATGGATGAATCGGAAAATACCATGCACTTTATTGGATCTTGCTCAGTATTCAAAAGGTACAGAAGAAAATTTCTTGGCAGTGGCATGCTTTCTCATTCTCAACTTCTCAACGTTCTTAATGGATGCTGCTAAGCAAATTTATATTACTTCTTAGAAGCGTCAATGAAATATCGCAACCTTATTATAAATTAATGTTCTAACATATGTAAGTAACTTAATCTTCTTACTAAGCTTATATATTTTTAAATTTCCTTTTTATCCTGTCAGACTCAAAGTTAGTGTCAAAACTAATTTTAAAGCAGCAATACTTATTTTTTGTAAAATCTTTTTGAAAATAAAATCAACTTACGACGCGGATACAAGAAACTTTTTAAACAATGTTATACCAAAAGATATAAACAAATTTTAAGCTTACTATATTCCATTCGGAGTTAAAATCCCTATTTTATTGGATTACTATGCAAAAACTTAATATCGAATATTAATTTGAAGTACACAATTTCGATTTTTTTTAAGTGGCGAAATTAGGTTTGGTTTTGGGATTTTAAAACTCCAGTTGTAGTTTGAAGGTCATCACTCACAATATATTCATTGTTTCGTTGAATCGAGGGAATCGAACCACTTTTTTTAACACCTTAAACAAAAGATCGACAACTTTTCGGTCTTTTAGAAATATTGAAACAATGATTATTGTGAATATTTTTGTAAGAGAGAGAGAGTTATAGACAGTTTATACACCCAAGAAACCAATAAACATAAACAACTTACGAAACAAAGAGAAGTATAGGGTAGGGACTATAGATATACACAAAACATACTTAAAGCAACAATCAATTTAACAAAAACACCAAATGCAAATGATTTGTTTCAAGGCTAATAATTAGACATTAAAAACATATACCTAAATAAACTTAATGTACCTGCTCCATAACTCAACGTCTTTTATACATCTTCAAAAGTACATCAAAATGTTGGGGGCTTGCAGCGACATTGACTTGATGGTTTATTCACTACATAAATTCAATATCACTTAATTGTCTCTGGTAACCAAAAGGTAGAGAGGGTTTAAAAGGCGATATCGGTACACATTGATTTTCAATTCCTGAATATAGCAATCACTGGTAAAAACAGAGTGTGGTAAACAAACATTCCACATTCCCTGTACAGTACGGCCGAAGTTGAGCTCGAGCTGATGAGCATTTCTAGAAGCACGAATATTACAGATGAACTGTTTAAGGATAGGAACGCAGCTGGCTATTTCTATAGAGCATAAACCGTTAAGAAAGGGTGAGACAAGAAGTTTTTCGACGATGTTCACCAATCAATCTAAATGGTATACGTTCAATGCTGTCCAAGAGGCTTTAGAAAGGTGCAGGAGCACCGGCCCAGATATGGGAGTTATACTAAGCTCCTGTAGATAACAGCCATATCAGAAACGCAGACAATCTTCTTGCATCGCCTTAGAAAACCCAAAAACCTCGCGGAATTTTCGGCGACAAAGAGTTGCTGTTCCACAAGAGGTGGTTGGTGACACACATACCGAGAACATCAAGATGATCAGTCTTTTTTATCCATCCGTGGATAATGACAAGGGGGCCAAATTTCGGTTAAACGATGTAAGGTTTCGAAGCGTTAAATTAAACACGTTTTTTATTGAATTCATTGAACAATGAAGTTTATGTCACAATTTAATGAGCTTATCATGTTTTGTCGTTGCAGTCCAAATCCAAAGAAGAGGGATGTGAGTCTGGAAACGAATAAGAAAAGCTAAGAGTACTTTCGTCAGCGAAACAATGTATTTGATTAGAAGTTGTAGACAGGAGATCATTTATACAAATGAGAAAAAGTGTTGGAGATAGAACAGAGCCCTGGGGCACATCAGCTTCTATTTTGTGGTTTTCAAACTTGAAATCATCCAATACTACTTTTATTGAAGGATCCAAAAGGTAATTACTAATCCAATGAAGTAGGGATTCATTGAAACCGAAGCACGCGTTGCAGTCCAAATCCAAAGAAGAGGGATGTGAGTCTGGAAACGAATGAGAAAAGCTAAGAGTACTTTCGTCAGCGAAACAATGTATTTGATTAGAAGTTGCAGACAGGAGATCATTAATACAAATGAGAAAAAGTGTTAGAGATAGAACAGAGCCCTGGGGCACATCAGCTTCTATTTTGTGGTTTTCAAACTTGAACCCATCCAATACTACTTGTATTGAAGGATCCAAAAGGTAATTACTAATCCAATGAAGTAGGGATTCATTGAAACCGAAGCACGCATTTTCGATAAAAGAGCTTGATGTGAAACCCTATCAAATGCTTTTGAAATATCAAGTGTAATAATCGTTCATTTTTGAAAACGATGAAAAGATTACTGTTTGGTGAGCTGAACCGTAAGATCACCAGTGGAGCTAGTGCAGTGAAAGCCTTACTGGCGGACATTTAGAAGATTTCGTTTTCGAGATATTTCTTGAGCTGATAATTAATAATAATTAATCAGCGTTTCCATGACCTTGGAAAGAAGGGACACTAGAGGGTGAGAAAGATTCGGCTTTTTTGACGATGGGCCGGACAAATATTGTTTTTCATAAGCTCGGAACGAGTCCTAATGAAAAACCTAACGCAGTGTTTTTCCAGCGTTGAAGAAGAACTCTTTAGAACAATAGCGGGAATGCCTTCCGGACATGTGGATTCAAGTTTATTAAGGGCTCTAAGGACTCTTGCTACAATACGAGCGAAAAAAGATTGGTCCCATAGAATCACTGACTCGCTCAAGTACAGACGGAGTCATAACACTCACTGAAAGCGTAGAATTAACTGCGAACTGCCTAGCAAAGAGATTAGTGATAAGCTTACTCTGCAGAGCTAACAAATGGTAGTGATATACACAACGAACGTAGAAACCGAGGAGCAGGAAGAATTCCTCATGTTTTTTTTACAAATGAGCCAAAAAAAGGTTTGGCTTTATATCAACGGAAAATTATTTACTTTTTGGTCTCCGTAACATTTTTACAGCTCCCATCGAACCATGCGTCTCCTTGTCTGATGTTCTTAACCCTGTTCGACATAAAAGTTATCATTCCCAGGAAAATCAAACTTGTGATCATATCAGAGCACCGTATACCCCCCGCATACATAAATTGCAACCACTCGGAAGATGATTTCGATATTTTGAATTACATCGTTCGTTCTAAGCAGGAGAAAAAATTGATAGTGATAGGAGATCTGAACGCATGGATAGGAAACAAACAAGGATTCTTCAATGAAAATGGCCATCAGTCCCAATTAACCCAACGAAGAGCTTCGAAAGACACCAAATCTGATCGAAGAGATAGATCACTACTTGATTTTGCTGAGTCATACAATCTAACGACTAAATGGAAGGTCTAAGGGTAATATCAAAGGAGAGTACACATTTATAAGAGGAAATACATGTTCTGTAATAAACTATTGCCTTGTTGCTGGTGATTGGTTTTACGAAACATCTGACTTTAAAATTTATGCAACGATTTTCTCCGATCATACGCCAATCTCTGTAACTTTGAATATGTCCAAAGTGAATCATTCGCTAGATACCAATGAACTCTTATGCCCCAGACTAAAATGGAGAAACAATCGCAAACGTTCGTACCAAACAGCATTGAATTTGCAAATGAGTGCCGATAGAAAATATGCAAGATGTTATTAGCAAAGCAGGGCCGAAAGTTATTAAAAGAACTCATCAACTTCAAGGTAAACAGCAATGGTTTGATAATGATTGTACCCGAGCGACTTTCTTAAGCTATTTAGAAAGTATGATACCTGTTATTTTAAACAAGAGTAAGTCAAACAAAAAGCGACGTTCAAAGAAATCTGTTCGCTTAAAAAAGCTCAATACTACGAAGAAAAAGCACAGATCATAATTGGGAGTAGAAATACTAAAAAGTTTTGGAAAGCTTAGGATTGGTATAAACATACCCACAGCGGATTTAAAAATATATGTCAATCCCTTTTAAATGTAGAGAAGTCAGCTCTACCATTTCAGTATTGCGTCAATTACATCAACGATCGCCAAAAAATGGACCAGCCTTTCACAATTACAGAACTAGGAGCAGTACTAGTTGAAATGAAGGAAGCCAAAACATCTGGAGAAGATCAAATCGATTACGAATTTTATAAGTATTGTT
This sequence comes from Eupeodes corollae, assembly GCF_945859685.1. Taxonomy (NCBI): domain Eukaryota; kingdom Metazoa; phylum Arthropoda; class Insecta; order Diptera; family Syrphidae; genus Eupeodes; species Eupeodes corollae. The sequence continues at coordinate 105,110,388 of NC_079147.1, forward strand.
CTGACGATTTTGCCAACTGTCTTTTAAATCAGCTCAATGAATTGTACGAAAACGATTATATCCCTCCATACTTTGAAACAAAAATGTGGTTGAAAACTATTGAGGGATTTCACTACTTAATACAATCCGCAAGATATTTGGAAGTATTTTGTGTAAGCGCTTAACCAATTGGGTTGAGGACCATCAGATACTAAGTGAATTTCAAGCTGGCCAAGGATATTCCACTGTGGATCAAATTTTTTACACTTTTTACTATTGCCGATATCAAACGCACTCCGAGTAAAAAAGTTTATGCTTATTTTATAGACTTTAAATCCGCATTTGACAGTGTTGATAGAGATTCAATATTTTATAAACTATCGGTATTAGGTCTACCATTTAAAATGTGGAAAAGACGAACAAAAATTTAAACAAATTGCTCAGTAAAAGTTTGGGACGGGATTTCGATGTTGGAAAGTTTTTTGACTCCTATGGGAGTCACTACTGTTCTCCCTCTTCCTTGATGGTATAGTTTGTTATTTAAACGGTGGGATTGATATACGAGGCAGTCTAATCAAAGTCTTGATGTATGCTGATAACATTGTGATGTTAGCCAACACTCCCATAAAACTTCAGATGATGATTACCAAATTGGAAGAGTACTGCAAAAGATGGAACCTAACCGTAAATCGTGCATAATCTCAGATAATGGCGTTTGGTAGTGGTAAGGAACTTCGGAGTGGTAATTTTAATTGGAAACTTGATGGGGCTCCTGTAAAAATAGTAGACAACTACAAATACCTTAGCTTGATAATGACGCCACAAAATAGTGTGAAGTTTCATTTAGGAGAAAAACTAAAAAGTTCAAAAAATGCTATCAACTCTACTTGGTTCAGCTGCATGAAAAATAAAAATATTGGTCTACGTGCAAATTACCAGATATTTGAGGCTACTGCTCGATCAATTATGTTGTATGCGGCCCAGGTTTGGGGATACCTTTAATTTGAGGCTGTCGAACAACTGCTTCAATTTTTTCTCAAACGAGTACTACACCTGACCATATCAACGCCCACTTATAAAGGGTGATTTTTTTGAGGTTAGGATTTTCATGCATTAGTATTTGACAGATCACGCGGGATTTCAGACATGGTGTCAAAGAGAAAGATGCTCAGTATGATTTGACATTTCATGTGTTTCGCGCTTTACGTCCGATTTATGGTCTACATAATCGACCAAGTGAGCAAACAATTAATGCGATTGTGACCAAGTTTCGCACTCAGTTTACTTTATTGGACATTAAACCAACCACACGAATGCGTACAGTGCGTACAGAAGAGAATATTGCGTCTGTTTCTGAGAGTGTTGCTGAAGACCGTGAAATGTCGATTCGTCGCCGTTCGCAGCAATTGGGTTTGTTTTCCACATGAAAGATTTTACGCAAAGATCTTGGTGTAAAACCGTATAAAATACAGCTCGTGCAAGAACTGAAGCCGAACGATCTGCCACAACGTCGAATTTTCAGTGAATGCGCCCTAGAAAAGTTGGCAGAAAATCCGCTTTTTTATCGACAAATTTTGTTCAGCGATGAGGCTCATTTCTGGTTGAATGGCTACGTAAATAAGCAAAATTGCCGCATTTGGAGTGAGGAGCAACCAGAAGCCGTTCAAGAACTGCCCATGCATCCCGAAAAATGCACTGTTTGGTGTGGTTTGTACGCTGGTGGAATCATTGGACCGTATTTTTTCAAAGATGCTGTTGGACGCAACGTTACGGTGAATGGCGATCGTTCAATCGTTCAATGCTAACAAACTTTTTGTTGCCAAAAATGGAGGAACTGAACTTGGTTGACATGTGGTTTCAACAAGATGGCGCTACATGCCACACAGCTCGCGATTCTATGGCCATTTGGAGGGAAAACTTCGGAGAACAATTCATCTCAAGGAATGGACCGGTAAGTTGGCCACCAAGATCATGCGATTTGACGCCTTTAGACTATTTTTTGTGGGGCTACGTCAAGTCTAAAGTCTACACAAATAAGCCAGCAACTATTCCGGCCGAAATGCTCGAAAAAGTTACCCAAAATTGGACTTTCCGAATGGACCACCTAAGACGCAGCCGCGGTCAACATTTAAATGAAATTATATTCAAAAATGTCATGGACCAATCTAACGTTTCAAATAAAGAATCGATGAGATTTTGCAAATTTTATGCGTTTTTTTTTTAAAGTTCTCAAGCTCTTAAAAAATCACCGTTTATGTTACATATTGAAACTGGACTTCCATCAATATACATCACAACACTGAAACTATATTTCGAGTACATCCTTTAAGTGCTTAACATGAATGTATCTCGTGTTCCTAAAACAATAGCAACCTGTGCCTTGAAAAAAATCGTCATGTTTTGAAAAGTGGAAGGAATTGGCTGAGAAGACCGGGTGTTCGCTCAATCTAGAAACGTTTAACTTTATTCAAATGAAATCAGAGTTATACAATATTCTTCGGGTTCTGGATGAAAGTATGCACAAATCATTTATCAAAGAAGAACAATCTTCAATATTGAGACTATATTATTCCAAGCTCGGGCACGATCTCAGCAAGATAAGTTATTTCGGAAATAACGAGAGGGTTATTAAAATATCTACCATTTTTAAAACACGAGGAGAGTTACTGCCGTTAAATTTTATACCCCACCGCCCAGATCTCCCAATCCAATGTAGTATGTGTAACCTGAATACTCATCGTTTCTCATCGTCCATTGTTCAAAAGTTGATGAGTTTTTGCTGCACCATTAGAATAGGGCTGGTCCAGTCCTCAGTTAAAAGTGGTACTTTTAGCAACAAAGTTAAGGCAGTTAAATACAGATTTCATGTTCGTCAAATCCATTAACGGAATATGATAACTTTTTAATTAAAGGAAATAATCTCCCAGGAAGGAGGGTTTTTTTTTAACAAATTAACTTTATTTAACAGTATGTATTATTAATAATAATAAGTCCATAAACTTTATTTTAAAATCAGAAAATTTGAAACGATATTTTTAATATAATTATAACGTTCAATAAAACGACAAAAAATTGTTTATATTTTGTTTGTATACATAAAAACATAATAATATAAAATATTACAAAACATCAAAACAAAAATAATATTTAAATATATTATTTATTATTATTTTAGATACACAAATATTATATTGTATAGAAATTAATTTACAGCACACATAGACCCATTGCGAAATATAAATAAAAAATAAAATTAAAATAAAACAACAACAAAATATAAAACTTAAAACAGATCGAAGGACAATTGCCAGGCAACGATATTTTGTCAAAATATATAGAGACATATATATATATGTATAAGTATTAATATTATTAACAAAATAAATACACATTAAATAAAAATACTAAATAAGAGATTTAAGAAAAACAAAAAACAAAATTACACACAAATTTACAATAAAAATTAGTTTGAAAAAACCTAAACGACAAAAATAAATAAATAAATAAATTAAAAAAGTTTACAACATCGAACGGGAGATGCATCAAACACGCAAGGATTATTTTATAATTTATAAATATATCAAGAATATATTTTATTATCATCGTAGATTTATTTTGTAAAAATAAATTAAAGAAATAAAATTTTAAAATTGTTTTTTTTTTTAATTTGATAATTTGATATTGGTATGTTGCAGTTATTCCATTTTTGTTTATTTGAGTGTAGAGTTCTGTTTTGTTGTTGTAGTTGTTTGATTTGATTTGATGCTATCATAGATATTGATTATAATTTTCAAAGGACGAATCAAATGTTGATTATGTATTATTTTGTTGGTTCTGAGTGTCTGTATATTGATCGGTATTTTATCACAATGTTTGAACATGCATATTCGATGGATATAACTTTGTAGTACGAAATTGATAAGGACATTGTAGTTTAAGCTATTTGATTTTTTCTCAACGCTTTTGAATAAACATTATTTATTAAGTTTTTGAAACATGTAATTATTACCATCTGTCGTCTTGGGTTGAATCAATGGCAATTAAAGACATTAAAAATAAGCTTACTTAAACTTCCACCCATTAAATGGCTTTTAATTTTGGTTTTAAAAATGAAGAATTTGTCATCGAAACTCAAAGTATCATTAAAAGTTTTTCCAAAGTTTATACGAAATGGTTTTTATGCATTAAGGACTTATATTTGTATACTGTTTTATACAATGTTTTGAATACAAATTTTACTGTGAATGAACCTAGTTTTATGAATGACAGAAAGGCTCCTTTAAATAAAGTTTATATGTATAGGTTTTTATATAGACATATTTTAAATTTCAATGATTCAACAAAGTGACCATGGAAACATTATACTAATAACGAAATACCAGTACACCTGGGCGTATACGCATCTTTTTTTTAATATTATTCCACCGTAAAATAAAAAAGACCTAGTCATTTTGGTTTTTAAAGATTTAAGTAATGTAAGGGTAAAGTAAAGGCTGCCTGTGATGCATAAAGACACACCAAGGCCAATTGAGTGAAATCACATGAATCTTGAGGCTCTCTTTTCACCTCAATAAAACTAGTTTCATTCCCTTACGAAACGTGAAAGACTACTTTATATTTTGAGATCGTTAAGATCGTTATAGAGGAATTTTCCTAGGTTATTCTTGCGTTTTTGAGCTAGATCAGGGCATATACAGAGGAGGTGAAGAGCTGTTTCCTCCTCTTCCTTAATCATCCAGCTTCTGCAAAAGTCATTAATTTCTCCCTCCAGGAATGCCCCAAACACTCTCAGAAGAATTTGGAAGGTACAGAAATCTGAAAGTTTCTGTCGAATTGCATGTTGGGGAATGTTTAAGTCTGTTGCTTTGACACACTAAATGGCCAATGTTCTTGTTAACCCACTGCGACCAAGCTTTGAGGCGAACAGCAGACCTTGCCGATATTCCTTTCCTAAGTATATCAAGAGGTGTTAGGTAGAGAAGGGTATGCAGCGCTGCAGATTTGGTCGTGCGAAACGATCCGCTTATACATAGGCAAGCTGAACGTTGGACGTTATTTATTTCCTTGCGGTTTATAGATTTTTTTAAAAGCAATCCGCCATACGAATCGGTGTGATTTCTGATGTGTATAGCCAATGTGTATTTCGGGGTCTTAGCCCCATTTTTTACCATAATTTTGGACCTTATCTTGTTTATTACATTTCCAATTTAGTTAAGACCCAGGAACTTAGCCTTACCTGATAAATTTAATACAGAAGGGTAAACACATGGAATTTTGTATTTCTTCGAAAAAAGGACTAATTCGGTTTTGTTTTGATTGACACCCAGACAACCCGGACATCCTAAAGTATTAATTTGTCTAGAGCATTTGTGAGAGTTCCTTTAGTGTATTAAGATGCTTTCCTGAAACCGCTATAGCAACGAAATCCGCATAGGCAATCGCTCTTAAACCCTTCGCACCCAGACCAACGAAATCCGCATAGGCAATCGCTCTTAAACCCTTCGCACCCAGATCAGTAAGGATTTTATTTACTACCAGGTTTCAGAGGATAGGGGATAGAACGCCACCTTGTGGTGTACCTCTACTAACGAATCTTCTAGGAGAAGAGTAACCCAGGTTTGAGTTTATTATTCTGCTAGTGAACATTAAACAAATCAACTCCCCAAGCGAACCCTCTACGTTCAGAGATGTTAGTGCAGACGGATTGCCGATGTTTCCATGTTGTTAAAAGCCCCTTCGATGTCAAGGAAAGCAACCATAGTGAATTCTCTATAATGGAGGGAGTATACCGTCGGCAAGTTAGTTGAGAAACAGAAGTTTTGAATATCACTCAATCTTTTTAAGGTCTAAAGAAGGAATGATGATAGACTTATAGAGTAGATCTTTAGGATTGCCTTGCGGCGATTTTTCAGCTTTGGGTATAAAAACTACCATCACTTCTCTCCATGTCGAGGGAATATGAACCAGAAAACCAGAAAAAAAAGCTGTTAAAAATTGCCTTAAGGATTGGTGCAATTATGTCTGAGACCTTTTATAGTTCGGCTGGTATTATGCCGTCTGGTCCTTTAGATTTTAAATGGGGCGAAGCTGGAGCCATTGTAGCTTGACCCTTGTGATCTGACCTTCTGGATATGTTGCATTGGAACTTGAAAAAAATTTATTGTTACACGTTGGTGTTAGAGAACTAACAGGAAAGTGAGTATCCAGTAGTAAGTTCACCGACTCTACAATTGAAATTATACAGATCTGCATTTTTTCAGACAGCTTGGCATCGCTGGGTTAGTTGAAAGAATTTTCCGTAGCCTGGAGGTCTCGGCAGTTTCTTCTATCGTGCCACAGAAGGACCTTAAATTTCCTAAGTTTCTTTGATTTCCTTAGTGTCTTTTTATAATTTCTTAGTGTTTTTATAAGAATCCCACTGAGAAACTAGTCTCGTGGCTTTGGCCCAGTTTCCTACAATCTTTTATGTGCGTAAATATTTCTAATGCCCACCATTGTGGTTTCCTTTTTGCTTTTACCGGTATAAGTGGACAAGCAATTTTAAATATTTGAGTAAACAAAAAAAATAATGTCTCTTTTCTATCTTCTGTCAGTTTGTTTTCCCTCTAGAAGACGTTTTTCAGAAAAGTAAACCACAAAATTAACATTTCGCAAAGGGATTCATGTTTCACTTATAAGTTTTAAATGAACTAAAATATTTTAGTTTTGTGATATTTTAGTAAACCTAGACTTTTTTCCTAAACCAATGCTAAGTTAAAACTACACCATAACTACAATTAAAAAATACAAGCTTCACACAGCAACGCAATATGGTGAAAACGTGTTTTTGAAAAAAAAAAAAATAAATAAGGTTTTTCAACAGGGACGCTACAAAAGTAGAGCGACAGGGACAACAAACGACGCCATATTTCTTGCCGCTTGGTCGACATTTCTCTTCATCTTCATCTAGGTTTGGCATTTTGTGATGGAAAGATATACGAGCCAATAACGAGTTGAAATTAATAAAATTTACTACCAAAATTAGGAATTAGTGGCCTCAACGCGCTACCCCCCATTTATAGTCGTCATAATCGTCCTAACAGATCAACAATTGTGAGTCGAGTGGAAAAATTTGAATCCACAAGTGAAGTACAAAATATTCCCGTGCCAGCAAGACAAAGAAATTCCCGTAGTGTCGAGAAAATTGCTGCTGCTGAAACTTCAGTTGCAGAAAGCCCAAATGTGTCTCTCACACGTCTTTCTCAAGTGTTGGGCATGTCTGTGACGTCGTTGTTGCGAATTTTGCGAAAAGATCTTAGACTACACGCAAGATTACATCTGGTTGAATGGCTTCGTCAATATACAAAGTATATATGGACTTAGAATACATGTGGTTCCAACAGGTTCGGGCGCCACAAGCCACACAGCTAATGTCACAATCAATTTATGGAAAACCAAGTTCGGAGAACGTGTTATCCAACGAAATGGTCCAGTCGCTTGGCCACCTCGGTCTACGATTTGACGCCACTAGACTATTTCCTGTGGGACTACGTCAAGTCTATGGTCTATGCCAACATGCAGGCGAAGATTGATAAACTTCTTATGAATATCGAACGTAAAATTGCAGCAGTATCAGTCTATTTATGCTCGAAAACCGTCGAAAATTGGGTTTAGCTTCTGCAAGCATGAAAAAATCGTATGGTCACCTCCTAGTGGTGCCCGCTGGATAGCCGAACGACGAACGTTGGATCCATCGGATCCAGAGCTGTGTCACCTGAGTTACCTTCTCAGAAAGTAGGAGCAAAAGACCAGATATCGCTCTGAAGAACCAGCTCTAACGATTTCAGTCATGCGCAGGACTCACAAGCCGGCCATGAAAGGAAAACTGAATGTTGACAACCCCCACCACAAACGAAAAACGATTTACGTGTATGCACATGGAATATGCGTACACTCAAGCAGAGCAGCTTTCCGATGCCCTCGCCGAAATCAAAGCTGATGTGACAGCCCTCCAGGAGATGCGATGGAATGGGCCAGATACTAGGAAAATTGAAGGCTGTGATTTCTACTACGGAAAGTGTCTACTCAATGGGAGGAAGGTCTATTTGGATGGGGTTTTGCTGTCAGAGGGAAACTAAGGCAAAGAGTTTTAAGCTTTCGGGAAGTAAGCGGTAAAGTTACGACAATTTGCTTTAATGCCAAATTCCACCACCTGAACCTTTTCAGCGCTCATGCCCCGACGGAAGAAAAGGATGACAATACCAAAGAAGAATTCTACTAGTTCCTCGCCAAAACATATGAGCAATGTCCCAAAAATGATGTTAAAATTCTCCTGGGAGATTTTAACACCAAAATTGGTAAAGAATGCATTTTTCGTAGGCCAATCGGAAGACATAGCCTACACGACGTCTCATCTGTAAACGGACTCGAATTCTTAGCCGAGAAAAACATGGTGTTCAGTAGCACCAGATTCCCTCGCCCAGATATCTACAAAGGTACTTGGCGGTCCCCCGATGATCGAACGTGCATCCAAATCGATCATGTTGCTATTGACGGAAGACACTCCTCTAGCACACTTCGTACGTACAGATCAGCCAACATAGATTCCGACCACTACCTTGTTGGTGTTAAACTAATATCCATAGAAGCTCTTGGGCGAACAACAACCTCGAGGAGAAGATTCAACGTTGGAAGACTGCAGCACAAGGATACCGAGTATCACTACAGCTTGCGAGAAACCCTACAACGCTACCAAAGAACCCTTGGTTTGAGTCTGAATGTGCTCAGGCAAACAAAACCTAAACGGAGGCATACAGATTGTGTCTGCAAAGGAGGACACGATCTTCCCGCTAGCTCTACGTCGAAAAGAGAAGGGATGAGAACCGCTTGCTCAGAAGAAAGAAAAAAAACCCATTAGCAGTGTGAAGTCGAGGATATACAGGGATGTTTTAACAGGAAACAGGTGCGGAGCTTTTTATAGAAGAGTCAAAAAGAAAACAACGGGATTCACTAGCCGCCCTGAAGCCTGCAAATATAAGGAGGGGAATACCGTAGTCAAGACGCAGTCAATGCTTAAAATCTGGAGAGATCATTTCATTAAGCTGCTTCATGGTGATGAACTCAACGATTCCGCCAGCGAGCAGCCTCGTCAAATCCATTTAGTCGACGATCTAGAGTTCCACCCACCCGACCAGAGTGAGTTCAAGCTAGCCATCAGCAGGCTGAAGTCGAACAAAGCGGCTGTTCTGGTAAGGAGCACGCACCAGTAAGTTACTAAAATTTGGTCGGAAGAAAGCATGCCCGACGAGTGGAACATAAGCACCATCTGCCCGATCCATAAGAACGGTAACCGCCTTCTCTGCGCCAACTACAGAGGCAGTAGACTTTTAAACATCGCTAGTCCAGCGTATTATGTGAACGCCTGAAGCCATTTACTGACGAACTAATTGGCCCCTACCAGTGTGGCTAATACGGCTTATCAGGATGACACTGGAAAATACTCGTTGCTGCGTCAAAAATGGAAGAGACTTGACCGAAACCTTCAAAACCACCATAGGACTTTGACAAGGCGATGCGCTGTCATGTAGCTGCTTCAATATTGTTCTTGAAAGAATGGTGCGCAACACCAACGTCAATACAAGTGGCACCATCTTTCAAAAATCCACACAAAATCTTGGATAAGCAGATGACATCGACATTATGGGAACAACCAAACGAGCAGTGACGGGTGCTTTCTTTAATGTCGAGTCTGAGGCGAAGAAAATGGGTCTAGACATTAACGAGGATAAAACGAAGTACTCACTGTCGTCTAATAAAGTCGATTCACACCATAGACTTCGTCAAAATGTGAAAATTGATAGGTACAACTTCGAGGCGGTAAACGAATTTGTTTATCTGGGCATTGCTGTTAATTCTGCAAATGCCATCAGCGCGGAGATCAAACACAGAATTACCCTTGCTTATCGCTGTTTTTTTGGCCTAAGTAAGCAGTTGAGGAATAAGGCCCTATCGCGAAGTACCAAAGAGACACTGTACAAAACTTTATTCATCCCGGTCTTTCTGTATGTTGCAGAAGCATGGACCCTCTCCCATGCGGATAAAGGATCTCTTGGTATCTACGATCTATGGTCCAGTTTGTGTCGACAGGCAAAGTAACATCTGGCGGAGAAGATTTAATCAGGAGTTATCTGTAAAGCGACTTGGCTAGGGCATGTCGAGCGAATGAATATCGAAGGTCCAGCCCGTAAGGTATTCAACGCCAAGCCTAAGGGAACAAGAAGGAGAGGTAGGCCCCATCTCCGGTGGAGTGATCAAGTTGAGGCCGGCGCACGTCAACTTGGTATTCGAAACTAGAGGCAGCAAAGCTAAAGATCGAGTAAGCTAGCGAAAGTTATCACTTGAGGCCCGGCAAGCATGCCCGTGGTGGTCATGTGAAGAAATCAAGTTCCATACATAATGGCATCGAACGTACTTTCACAGGAATCGATATCCAAACCTGTTTTTGTTGAAATTTAAAAACCCGATAAAAACATAGATATAATAATGCTTTATCTATCGTTAAGTTACCTGAAGTACACATATGCTAAACACATATACACATATTTTCAAGAGAAATTTTTCAATTTCAAAACTCAAAAGCCTTGCACTCTGCACGCGCAATGAAATCGGTTTGACCTAACATTTTATTTACTAAGAATTAGACAGACATTGCATTCAGCATCCTCATTATTTTTGCATCATCGAGGTCATCTAATGACATTTCAATGTATGTAGGTCATATATCAAAAGACACAAATAAATTCTATTCTACATTTAGTCCTAACAATTCGAATTTGATCCTTTGGTTTTTATTTCATTTTAAACTTCTGCAGACTTTTTTTTCGAAGCTTACTAAGCTCCGATGATGATGGGGAGAAAATGAATAGAGGCACGTTCTCTAATCATAGCCAACAACAACACCAAAAAAAACATCCTCTTTGTTGCCAGTTTCATGTCTGATTTAAAATTATTAATTCATACAAAGTAGACTCAACTCGGCTGTAGACCAACAAAAATAAAATAACTATTCGTTTAATTTCCCAAAAGGATAATTTTAGATTTCAACGTGATTTTGCTTTGGTCTGATTGTACAAATAGTAAACGACGACGACGGCGAAGGCGGACGACTTTAGACTTTTCCATTTCTACATTCTGCTCCCGTTTTAAAAGCCTGTTACATTTTACAACCATATCATTTTACATTACACTTCCCCCTAATTTTTCAACAAAAAAAAGTATCCTATGTAGTTTATAGAAGGTACATTTAAGTTTTTCCCGCCTTAGGGTTATTGCATTAATTAATAATACTCTATGCTTTGCTTAACTGGTAACAGACCAATTTAAAATGAATTAAGATTTGCTCAATCAACCCGAGTCCTTTTCCTTGCTTTCATTGCCATATCACTAATTCATGCGAAAGTCCTCGTTCTTTAACCTTGTTTTTGAAATTCTCCTTCTTTTGAGTTACAAAAGGAAAAAAGCTAAATTTTTAAAATTAGTAATTTAGATTTATAGTTGAAGGTCTACTTGAACTTCATTTCAATAAAATAGTTAGGACCTATTCCTATGTACATAGATATGTACTTAGATAAGTGTCATCTCTTTTCTATATTCGGATTCGGATATAAAGGATAATGGCTATGACACTCTTGTCTTGGAAGAAGGTTAACTTTAATTGCTGGCTTTGCCTTACCTATAGGCCATATGATATGATGGGTATTGTGGATACAGGGGGGTATACTATAATATGTGGTTCAAAAGAACAGAATGTCACGTCTGAACTCTAACAAACAAGGTCAATTAACAACGAAAACATAGGTACATATAGCCTTCCATTGACATTGTGATTTTGATATATAACCTTCGTTCTGTTATTATCTTTCTACAACAACACAACAAGGGGCGTTGCCTCAATTTTTTTTTCTTTTAAGGTGAAGCAACAGGAAATAGGTTTATGTAGATTTTTAGATACACAGAACTTATCTTTTTTTGTAATGGGGGTTTTTGAAATCGATGACTAAATGCAATAAAAGTAGTGCCAAGCTGTGTGTTGCCCTCCGAAACGCTTTTTTTAAAAATTCTAAATTCAATCGAACTCATATTTTTAATCATAATTATTAATTTAGAAAGTTAGCCGGGTTGGAGCATTATATTCTTCATTCCATATGCTTAACATTTTTAATGAAAAATGGTTGCTCCCTAAAGAAGAACGAAGAGAACTATTTGAATTTTTAAGTTGTTTCTAAGCCTTGATTCCAAAAAGTAATCAAAACTGATTTAAACGAAATTAAAGCTAAGGGTTGAAGATTTTCCAATCTGTCAACGTCAAAAGTGAAAGTTAAATCCTTCAAAAGAAACAAGGTAACATTTTACTCAAAATAATTATCTTGGTAGTTTTATTTTAAAATTAATTGGTTTACATTTTTAGTATACACATCAAAATAGTTTCTTTCAAAAGTTTATCAATCTTGTCAGTTCCTTCAAAGTGAAGAGTATGACGTTTGTTAACCTAATCTAACCTTAGTAATTGATTGATAGGTATTGGGCGATTATCATTGTGATGTTCAAATGGTTAACATGTGCATTCAAAAATACACAAGCGTCCACAGGTTATTCCTAAAACCCAATTCTGTCTATCAACTCCTACTCTCAAATCCACGCGGTTAACGTAGGGTGCCTAGTACCTCAACTGGAGATTGGGTTCTAACCCCAGTGGAAAGTTGTTAAGGGTAGCAAACGAGCGATGGGGGAGAGGTGTTTCCACTAAGACACCTTTCCTTTTATCCAGACGGAATTCCCAAGATGGAATCAACGTTGGCGTCTACAGTCTCAGTTGGGTTGACACCTTATAGGGTTACTACGTCATTTCCGAAGCCCAGGCCTGTAAGGAGCGGTAATGCCGGCTCCTGGCCTTAAAGTTGAATCAAGGACCTAAACGTTGAAGGTCGTGTATTAAGGTGACTTCCTGACCATGTAAAGCAAAGCCCAGTTGCGAAGTACTAAAGTCTGGGACGGATTAACTGCTGACAACCCACTCAAACGATTTAAGAACATCGAACTTGGGATATGCACGTGGAACGTTAGGTCTCTTAATAGACCACGAACAGGCGATTTAAATACCAAGCAGCCTGCAAGACAAAACTTCCGATAACGGATTCAGGCTGATAGATTTTGCTGCGGGGTAAAACGTCATGGTAGCCAGTAGGCGTTTTCCGCACCCCAACATCCACAAAGGAACTAGAGTTCGCCAGAATTGATTTGGCCGTCAACCAGATTAACCATATTGCAATGGGAGCTAGACACGCTTCCAGCATCGTAGATGTCCAAAATTTTCGAGGAGTTAACATCGACTCGGACCAACACTTCGTTGTAGCCAATGTAACACTTCGGCTTTCCAGACCCAAGGTAAAACAGGGAGATGCTGGGAAAAGATACAATATTGAACGACTTCAACGCAAGTGATCGCCTAATCCTTCTCCGACCGAGTCACAAGTTCTTTCAACAGAATGTAACGCGAACCGGTGGCAACATTATCAAGATTCAATCAGAGAAGCAAACTTTGATGTGTTGGTTTTCAAGCAGCCACCAACAAAAAACTCCTGGTTTGATGAGGAATGTAGGCAAGCAAATGCAGCCATAAAAGGGACACCCAAAGCGGAGCTACGTATATGGACGAGAGCTGTTCACGACCCCTATCAACAGAATAGGAGAGAGGAACACCGAGGAAAAAGAGAGAGCATGGGAAGTGTGCGGTTAAAGATGTTGGGAGGTTTAAAAGCAGAAATGAACTTCGAAAGCTTTATGAATAGGCACGAAGTTCACAAGTACATAAACCTCGAACTGAGGCAGTCAATGATGAGGACCACTTCTGAAGACTGTAGATTGGCGATGACGAACCGAATGTCGTTCTCAGGCAAAATGATCCATTTAGACGGCAAAAGTCAACAATCCCGTCTTTAAGACAAAGTAAAGATTGTCATACAGCTAAAGTCTTAAAAAAGCCGCTGGGGCAGATGGATTGAATGCTTAGAAGCATTCAAAAATTTATCTGTAAGATAGGGTCGGAAGAAAACCCGATGCCCGATGAATGTAACCTCAGTATTGAAAAAAGGAGATATTCTATACTGCGCTTACTATAGACGCATCAGTCTACTTAACATCGCTTAAAAAATGATATCTTCTGTAATATGTAAACGCCCCGTTTTGGTACCATAAACTCGTTTGATATATGTAATGAAAAATCAAAAGATAAGATTCTAAAGAAGATTTGTCACATCCAGAAAGGATATCAGGGCTTTGATTTTTATCTCGAAAAGTTCATCAATATCTTTAAGGAATGCCCTTCTGAAGCTTAACATTCTAAAACCGGCAGGACATTCATAGGGAAGGTGAAACACACAGGGGATACCCAGCTTTCCGGCATGCTCTCCTATCGACCAATGTCCCGGGCATATTACTGTAACCCTGAATATAATCATGCTTGGGTCTGCATAAAAGTTTGATAGAAAGGTTTTTATTATAAGAAGGTCACATCTTTCTGGATATGGTACATTTCGTTAGGCTAACTGACCTTGCGGTTTGATTCTGTCAGAAAAATTGAGAAAATGTCACCCTTCATAGCTTCATAGCTTCATAGGAATATTTGAAATTTCCGCAAGAGAGCTATGAATGGCCCCTTCATTTCTATCAATGCCACTTGGACAGAAACCCAAATAAGAGTGGTTGACGTTGAGACTGGATAGTTCATCCCGGCATTATTAGACTACTATAGGAAATGTTATGGCCAAATTGATAGCCATAACAGCCGCCTGGCTATCAGTGCGGATAGCCGTTTTTAACTTCAGATAGAAAGTTATTGTAATGGTCCGATTCGTCAAATTGAAAATTTTGACATTACTCGACGTTTCAAGGTCTAGAGTCGAAATAAAAGATTTTTAGAAAGATGTCTGTGCGTGCGCGTGTACGTATGTCCGTACGTTCGCGACATTTTTTTTCGAACCAGAAGAGATATCGACTTCAAAAAAATGTTGTTATTAAGATAATAAGGCAGAAAGATGCAGAAAGGGCTCTCAAGAGAATTGCGTGGATGGTTTTTTACCATAGCAGTTTGAAAAAAAGGTGCACATTTTGGTTAACCCTAAATATCTTACGAACCAATGACGCTAGAGACTTGAATTAAATTTTTTTTTATATTATATATTGTAACCTGCTACCAAATCAGTATATTTTTGGAAAAAAATCCAATCAACGTTTTTTTTTATTAATCAAAAAAACTAAAAAAAAAATTTTCACCTCGAAAATTTTATGAATACAAAGTGATTTTATCTACAAAACAAATTTGTGCAACGAAAAAAACGTTTTTAACATCTGGTAAAATTTGAAGAAAAAACAAATTGACAGGATTTTTTTGTAAAAAATAAAAACCTAAAAAACATTACTCAAAGTTGATAAAAATTGAATTTCGACTCAAATATCGTTTCAAAAATTTAAGATTAAGGCTTGCAACAAATTTCACCTTATAATAAATATTGTTTTGAAAAGAATCGAATTGACAGCTTTTTTTACAAAAAAATAAAAACCTGAGCAAAAAATTAATAAAAGTTGGTAAAATTGATTTTCGACTCAAATATCTTTTAAAAACTTTAAGATATTGGCTTTAAACTGATTATCTTTTAAAAAATATTGTTTTTAACATTTTGTAATATTTTGAGAAAAATCGATTTGAAAGTTTTTTTTACAAACAATAAAAACCTAACAAAAAAAACAATACTAAAACTTGGTAAAATTTTACTTGTGACTCAAATAGCTTTTCAAAAATTAAAAAAATTGTTTTCAAACTTTTTTTATTTCACAGAAAATATTGTTTTCGATATTCAGTAGTTTTTTTTTTATAAAAATCTAACGGTCCGTTAAAATCTACAAAAACTAGTACGAAAATTTGGTAAAAATTGATGTTCGGTTCTTGACATCTCTCAAATTTATTTCATTCATCTATTCATTGGTAATAATTTGTTTTCGAATAAAAAATCTATGCAATAAAACTAGACTTTCAAGCTTAACTATTTCTTTATATTACAAATATTGTTGGTAATTTTAAAATTTTTAACAATAATTTAACTGACAACTTTTTTAAACCAACACGAAAACCTACAAACTTTTAAGCAAGACAAATCGGCAGACGGGATGGGAAGTTATCAGTGCGGGTCGCATCCCAGCCTCTTTTTCTATTTTGGTTTGAGTTCGATTTGAGTAGCTTGCATGCTTTTGTTATTGTTAGTATTTCCGCTTGAAATATACTGACACAATCCGGTAGCTGAAAATAGAAGATTCCCGACCCAATTCCACAGTCCATCTTTGACCCGTCATAGGAAAGATGACTTTAAAATTTTTACTGAGCTTTCTTTAAAATCTTTACTGAGGTTTCTTTCTTCTGAGGCCGATCTGCAGTAGACGGTATCTGTAACAAAAATATTCGCTGAAATCGTTCAAACCAACAGTTTGATTCATTTAGCTTTAGCGCTTACTGATGAGGTGCAGAATAACAATTAAGGCATTTGTTGGGCAGAATCGAAGGGATCCTGCAGTGCAGATACTAGCTATTTTTCATCCTTCCTTAGTTCATGTTTCTTCTTAAGCGCAGGCTACCAACACAATTGATCTATATGACAAAATACGACGCTGACGTACATCGGCTGTGTACGTCCACAAAATTAATTTTGTAGCATGCAAGCTTAACTTGCCAAAAACTAGCTTCATATGCTCTAAATTAGTCAAAACAGATGTACATAGATACTCAAAGCCTTCATTTTTTAAATTTCAAACTTGGTGTTCCTGCTGCATCTTTCAAAACAGCTATTCAGGCATACAAATGTCCAATAGGCTTTGTGGTTAAGCCGTTTCTAAGCCATACAAAAAAACGTATCCGGCCAATATCAACAGGTCCTGACTACCTAATAGGAGGAAGTGATGCTGAAATACGTGAATATCTTACGCCTCCAACCATGCCTGAATTTGATACCTTATCGCCCACGCATAAGAAATCATATTTATTCTTTTACCTTAACACTGGTGGACTTCGAACAAAACTTAATGAAACCTTAATCTTCTCCTCTTCGCAACAATATGACATTACTGCTTCCTCAGAAACTTGGTTGAATGAAAATCATCGTACTTCCGAGCTTTTTAATAACGAGGATTATAATGTTTTCCGCAAAGATCGATGTCCCAACACATTAGGTTTTGACAGAGGTGGATGTGTTTTGATAGCAGTCAAATCATCCTTTTCTTGTATTGAGATTGGTTTGCTATCAACAAGTATTATTGTAAGTCATGATATTGACCATCTTATAGTTTGTGTTAGCTTAGATAAGATTCATGATTTATTTATTATTTTAAGTTATACTCCTCCAAATAGCCCCTTGGAATTTTATAAATTGCATATAAATAACTGCTGCAAAGTGCTTGAAAATTTAAAAGTTAACAAGCATGTACTTATTTTAGAAGATTTTAACTTGAGATCTTTAAAAGGGATTTATGAAAAGGAATTTCAACGTTTGTTGCCTTTTAATGTTAGGTATGATTGCGAAGTTGAGTTTGATCTTAAGCAGATTAATAGCTTTTCGAATAATCTCGATCGCATCCTTGATTTAATTTTTATCGAGAAATTTCCCCATCATTTTGCACTTGATTTAAACATCAAATTTTATAACTATTTAAAAAGTTTAAACAGTTTAGAACATGACTATATAAATGGTGATTATATGTCATTGTCAAATCACCTGTGTACTTTTGACTGGCTGTCTGTTTTAAGCAATTTAGAATTAAATAATGCTTATGAAAAGTTTAGGTCTAAGCTAAAAGAGGCAATTAATTAATTTTCCAATGGAGTAAAATGCAATTCAGCCCTTCTTAACCCGTTCGTCGATGTTTACTTTCCAGTTTAGTTTAGGATCTAGAATGACTCCTAGTAATTTCGCGATGGAGGATAAAGACAGGATTTGACCGTACAGTCGGGGTAAGGTAAAGGCAGGTATTTAACTTTGGTCGGCTCTGGCTTCTCTTTAATGTTGAATATATGAATACATAAATACAATAGTTTTCAAAAAAAAAATCTATTTAATTTACACTTTAAGAAAACTCAGTTAAGAGATTTTCACAAAGGGATGTATAAATGAAGAAAAACAATGAGAAGGTACTTAAACATAATTTATTTAATTAACTTAAAGCTATTATCGAATGCGGCGATAAATTTAAATTGCAATTAAGGTCCTGTGTTGAGAAAAAATCAAATACACAAATACAATGCACCTCATAAATTACGGCACAAATTTAATATGTTATTTGCAAGTGAAGACATTTTGTTCGATTGTGTTATTTACTTTATTTATTTAATTTAAAATAAAACTTTTTTTTTAATGTTTTCTGTTTAAGGTTTAATTTTGTTTTTTTAATCTGTACAAAAGGTATATAGGTATATAGAGTTAGAGTATATAAAATAAGTCATGATGTCTATTTTAATAACAAAAAAAAAAAAACAATAAATAAAAACAATACCAATAAATAATAGAAAATATAATATTTATATATAGAAATACTTAGCAGCACGTGCTCAATTATATGTATATTATGTATATAGGATTTATTGTGAAAACAGAACATGCAAGGACTATTTTCATTCAGAAATATATATATATATATAATTTTTGTATTTATTTGCAATGATCTTGCATACATTCGGGAGTTATTGGCTTCGCGAAATAAACAAAAATTTCGCCTGCATTTGGATTTTATTTATTTTTTTTTAAATAATTTAAATATTTTGCTTGCTATTTTGTTGTTGTTGTTGCTGTTTAAGTTAAGTTTGTTGCAGTTTTTTTAATGTTGTTTTGTTTGTTTTGATCTTTTATTGTTTATTTTGTTGTACTGAATTCTTTTGTACAATCATGCAATATAAATAATATATTATTTATGTTTTTAGCGCGCTCTCTAATCTACGGAGACTCTTGCAAATGTGTTTCATTTCAACTTGTTTGGTATGCTTATTTGTTGTTTAAATATATATTTTTGTTTTAAAATTGTTGTTTGTTTTTTTGTTAAGAAAATTAACTTATACAAATCATTTTTTTTTTTGTTTAGAACGAGGATAGAGAACAGTCATATGTTATTTTTATGATTTTTATTTTTCATTTCCAATACAAACAAAAATAATTTGTTTAAATAAAATTGAAATATATTCCGTATTTCGTTAAATTTTTATTTATTAGAAAAATTAATTTAAACAAATTTCAGTTCTTAAATAATAAATAATTAATACAAACAAAATAAGACAATTGATACTAAACATATAAAATTATATTGTTGTTGTAAATATAAATAAAAAAATAATAATAAAACATTTTCCATCGATCAAAAAATAATAAAATCTTAATTTAAATAAATACTTAAATTAAATAAAATAAAATACTTAACAAAATAAAAATTGAAGAAATAGTAAATTAAACCTTTTCGTTTTGATTCTTTGCTACACACTGCGTTACACTGTCCACAGCAATTGAAAAATTTACTTAAATTAATATATAAAAATTAGTTGACTCTATCTAAACAGACAAAATATATATATACATATATATATCAGGTACAAAAACAGGTTAAACGTTAACAGCTGCAATTTTAAATTTTTGTTTTTTTTTCTTCTTGTTTTTAAATTAATTATTTTAAATTTAATAAATGTCTAAAAATGGAACATTATAAATTAATATAACACGTTATTTTTGTTCGTTAAAATTATTGTTATTATTATTATTTTTTATACACAGCATTGTCATTGCCTGGTATTATTGGATTTTCTATAATTTTTGTTTTAAATTTTGCTTTAAGCCCAAAAAAATAGTTGTTTTTTTTTTTCTTTTTATTAAATATTTAAAAGTGTTTGTTTTTTAAAAAATATATATTTTTTAATTTGTTAGTTAATTTGAATTGAAATAACTTACCTCTTCGCAGAGAGCAAGCATACGCCGGGTACTTTCCAACGACTGTAAAATTATTTAAATCGCATATGAATATTAATTCAGCAGTATTTTTTAAAAAATGTTTGTTTTTTTTCGATGTTTTGTACTTACCTCATCGGTAACATTTTGTGCCTTTAATTGGAGTTCTTCCAATTCTGTTTTTGGGACTTGTGGCGCTGGGGCAACGTCTTCTGGTTCGGCAGACGGCATTCTATAAAATATAAAAGAAAGCAAAAAGTTATAATTTTAATGTTTTCGGAAGTAAGAACTAAATAGTTTTCTAGTTACTAATTTTTCAAAAAATGGAAAAGGATTATGTTTTTTTATATTTTTTCGAATATGTATCAATTTTTTAGTTAAATTATCAGCTGTCAATTATTTAGGGATTAAGAGGAAAAGCAGTGTATAATTTTTGTAATTTTGATTTGAGGTTTTAAAGATACTTTAAATTATTTTTTTAATTTACCTCAAAAGCCATTGGTAGAGATTTTATTTATTATTTAACAACAAAGCAAACAAATGTCTACCCACACAAATCACAAAGAATTTCAGGTATTTTATTGTTTTTTTTTTTGATGATGTTAATTAAAATATAAAACTCTAATGTCAGGAAGTGGATATGGGGTTTAAAGAAGATTATGTCTAGAGAGGAAAACGTTCGTGGTGATAGCACTGTGAGTTAAACAGTAACAAGCACTTCACTATCAAAATAAATTGGGTCCCAATGACACTTGCGATTTGCCAGTACGCGTTTTTGACACCTCAACATCCACGAAGGAACTTTAGATCAATCTACCGTCAACTAGATTGACGATTTTGCGATCGACGCTAGACACGCTTCCATTAACATGGATGCTCGAACTTTAAAAAAGAGCTAACATAGACTCGGACCACTACCCCGTTTTACCCAAGGTAGCACTTCGGGTGAGACGATGAATGACAGCAAGCGCACGCAGCGAAATAAGAGGCATACAAAAAGGCGCTGCATAGAAGGACCAGAGCTGCTCGCGAGCTCTACAAGCAAAAGAGGAGAGATGAACACTGCCTTCTCAGATGGAAAAAAAGAGAGCACGAGAAGCGAGCGATCGAGGAGATAGAGGGATATCACAACAGGAATGAGGTTTGTAAATTTTACCAAACGGTAAGAAAAACCTTCCAAGGGTACCAAACACGAACCGAAGCCTGTAAAGTCGATCAGGGAGCATCGTGGCAGAACCGCAGTCTTTTTTAAGAATATGGAAAGACCACTTCTCCAAATTCTATAACGGCGATGACGAACAGAATTCCGCTGTAAGGGAGATAGAACCACTCAACCTCGGCGACGCAGATATACAATTCCGTCTACCCGACCTTGACGAAGTGAAGATAGCTATATCTAATCTAAAGGGAGCATGCACCAACTCATCTGCAAAATATGGTCGGAAGAAAGCATTCCCGATGAGTAGAATCTCAGCATAGTTTTCCCGATACATACAAAATAAGACCCTCTAAATTACGCCAGCTACAGAGGCATCCTTAACATTGCGTATAAGATCCTTTCTGCCGTATCATGTGAACGTCTGAAGCCATTCGTCAACTACCTGATTGGTCCTTATCAGTGTGGCTTCAGACCGGGAAAGTCCAAATCGACCAAATATTCACACTACAGCAGATCTTGGAAAAAACCCAGGAGCTTCAAGTCGATACCCACCATCTCTTTTTCGATTTTAAGGCCGTGTATGACAGCATCCATAGGGAAGAGCTCTGTCTAGTTTCGGCGAACTTATCGGTTTGTGCAGAATGACGATAGAGAATGCACGCTGCTCTATCAAGGTCGGAAAAGATCTTATCGATGCATTTGATGTCAAAAAAGGTTTTAGACTAGGCGATGCACTGTCATGCGACTTCTTCAACATCGTTCTGGAAACAATTGTGCAAAACTCAACCGTCAACACTAGAGGCACAATCTTCCAAAGGTCCATCCAATTACTTGGATACGCAGATGATATTGACATAATTGGAAGATCAAAGGGTGATGTGGAGCGTTTCTGGGCATTGCGACGGAAGCGAAGAAGATGGGTTTAGTGGTCAATGAGGGCAAGACCAAGTATATGCTGTCATCAAAAAAGGACATTGAACAACGACGTCTTGGACAAAACGTCACCATGGACAGCTATAACTTCAAGGTAGTTAGTCACTTTGTCTACCTAGACCCCCTATAAACACAGACAACGACACAAACGAAGAACTCTTGCAAATCGCTGCTTCTTTGGACTTAAAAGTCCATTGAGAAGTAGAGTACTCTCTCAAGCATCCAAAATCACCATCTATAAGACACTCATCATCCCGGTTCTCATTGATGGCGCTGAGACCTGGACCCTATCAAAGAAAGATGAGTCTTAGGATGCTTCGAGAGAAAAATTCTTCGAGTGATTTTTGGTCCCGTATGCATACAAGTAGATGGAGAATGGAGGAGAAGATATAACGACAAACTGTACGGGCTATACAGCGACACTGACCTAGTTATCAGAATTAAGGCCCAACGGCTTAGATGGCTGAGTCATGTAGGGCGAATGGACATCAACGCTCCAGCCCGGAATGTTTTCCAATCCAATTCCGAGGGACGGGGAGTACCGCGACTCAGGTGGCATAATGCATAAAACTTCGCAAATACATAAACTTCGAACCGAATATAGACGTCGAAAGCTAACAATCCTGTCTTCCTGAATTAGACAAAGTGAAGATTTTCACATCTAAGCTGAGTTCTAATAAAGCAGCTGGAGCAGATGGCTTGAATGTCGAGGTTTTTAAAGCAGCAGTTTGGAAGAAAGCTTGCCCGATAAATGGAACCTTAAAATTGTTTGCCCGATACTGAAAAAAGGAGACCCTCTAAACTGCGTGAGCTATAGAGGCATCAGTCCACTTAACATCGCTTACAAAATCTTCCCTACCGTAATATGTGGGTATAAAGCCCATTGTCAACAATATGATATGTCTTTATGACCGTGGTTTTAGACCAGGAAAATCTACGTCCATCCTACCATACCTTACATTTCTTCATCGACTACATGGGCCCGCTGTACAGATCCATGTTTAGTTTTGGCATCCCTGCCAAACTCGTCATGGGATTTCTTTAACATCGTCCTTGAAAGAATAGTGCAGAGCTCCCACGTCTTTTGTGAGTATTGACGCAGAGGCCGCAAAAACGGTTAATGAGGACAAAACAAAGTACATGCTGTCATCAAGAAAAGACCTGCAACAGCGACGACTCAGTCAAAACGTCACGATGGACATACTTAAATTTGATGTGGTTAAGAGCGTTGTCTACCTAAGCTCGGCTATGAACACAGAAAATAACACCAGCGCTGAGATCAAACGAAGAATTACTCTTGCTAACCACCGTTCTTTTGACTTAGAAATCAATCGAACGTCCAAAGTGTCGCTCCATATGACGTTAATCATCCCCTAGCTATCTTCTCACTGGAACTCTTAGAAAGAATCCCTAAACAGTTATAAGAATGTACTAAGAAAATCTAAGCGATCTTCCTGGCGGTCCTTCAAAAGAAGAATCGCAGAACTTACTACTGGATACTCACTTTCCTGGTAGTTCTCTAACAGCAACTTGTAACAATAAAATTCTTTCAAGTTCCAACGTAACATATCCACAAGGTATGATCACAAGGGAGAAGCTCGATGGGTTCTCAACAGTTTCGAACTATTTAAATCTAGAGGACAAGATGGCCTTATACCAGCCGAACTACAAAAATTCTCGGACATGATTGCACCAATCCTTGTGGCAATTTTTAGCAGCTTTTTTATCTGGTCCATATTCCTCGAGATCTACGATCTATAAGTCTATATCATCATTCCTTCTTAAGATCTTAGCAAGATTGATTAATATATTCTTAATAATAATATTAAACAAGACTTCTGTCAACGTCTCAACATTCCTACTGTAAAGGTTAATCGGTAGAAACATCGTTACACAAACCAGTCTTCATATACTTTACAGGCAAATAGCAAATGCAAGCTTTGCTATTGGCCTCGAAGCTTCATCACAGTGGATTAACAACAAAATTGTCCACTCCGTATGTCTTAAAGTTTTAGAATCAATTCCAAAGCACACAGACTACATCATCCCTCAACTGCAATTCCACTTTTACTCAGATGGATCAAAAACAAATGAAGGGGTTGGTGGAAGTGTATACTCTCAGAAGTCTTGTCTTGCTTTATGGATAACATGATTTCAGGATATCAGGATCTGTATTTTCTCAGATAGTCAGGCCGGTATCAAATCTCTGGATTTTTTCTCTCTTACAGAGTCTATTACAAGTATTAAGTGCTGGGCCAAAGAGATATTCCTAGAAATTGTAAAGCAGATGAACTCGCCAAAAATGCTTCAGTAAAACTTATCCTAGCACGTTTGGCTAATGCTGGCATATCAATCGCTATAAAGTGTTTGCTTTGTCTAAGCAGATCGTATATAAGTTCTATAATCGGTGTCATTACCGGGCACTGTATAATAGGAAAGTACAGCATGCGACTAGACGTATTCTCAAATGGATTTTGCAGAAGTTGTATGAAAGTGGAAGAGGAGGAAACAGTTCTTCGCCTTATCTGTACAAACCCTGCTCTAGCTCAAAAACGCAATTAGTCCTTAACATTTAGTAAGGGACTCCAACTGGTTTCTTTGAGCTTAAAGAAAGCCTCTAGATTCATGTTGTATCACAATGAGACATTAAACTGGTCTTAGTGTTTCCCAAGAGTTATCATTTTTAATTTATTTTTATTTCTATGACTTTTAAAAATCCATAAAAATGAATATTTTAAGAATTTTCAAAGAATTGTTTAAAATTAAGTGGAGCTTTTTATTATTTTAGGTTATTTCAATTCGAGACAAGTAAACCTACTTTTTGTGTGGAATAAAAGAGTTGTTGTTCTTTCTTTTGAATTAAGTTATAATTATTTAGAAAAAGAACATCTGTATAAATCTTTTCTATAAAATTATTAAAATTTTCTGTAGGCCGATTTTTCATATGAAAAATTAAATTAAAATGCCAAAGTTCTCAAGGGAACGAAAATCATTTGTTGTATATTTTTGTATGAGCATAATTTTACATTTATAAATATTTCATTGTTAAACAAAACACCACTTAAGCAAGAATATTTTTTGAGAATATTATTGTAACAATATTTTTTGTATTTTGTTTATCCAACAAGGGGAGGCTTAAATTATAATCAGGTTCATAAAAAAGGTCACTCATGAAACTTAAATATACATTTTTATTTAATTTGAAAGAAAAACAAAAAATCGTATAAATTTGAATATTCAGACGAACATTTTGAAATTCCTGTGAAGAAATTCATGCACTCGGTGCCTATCTTAAATTAACCTTTAACATACGAGAAATCCTGAAACAACAGGACCATCGTTTTCATATAAAGCTTTTCGAGGAATGAAAATAGAATTAATATTTATTTTATTCGAACCCATTTTAATGAATTTTAACAGAACTTAAAACATCACTGCTGTATGTGCCGACATCCATCTTCCGGCAGTGAATTCTTGAACATAAATGTCAGTCTTTATGGCATTTTCAAACATAGATACCACGTTAACTCCTCTGCATCAGCAGCTCGAAACACTTCAATGATATTCTTTTTCCAACTTCAACTATTTTTATACTTTTATAAATGTCATCGACGCCCCCTTCCCATGATGATGTGGGTTTTGTACAGAGTTTGGTGTGGGAAAGTTTGTTAACCTTTGCCATTGTGCCATAAAATTTATCATAAATGAACACCTACGTGAACATTGTTGCCTAGTGGCTGGTGGTCTTTCATAACCATCACCATCACTATCACCATGGCCTTTGTTATGTTAGTTTGACATTCAATATACGGAATTATTGTAGAATTCTAAAGGATTTATGCTTTTGAAAAAGATATGAGGACAATCACGTAAAGCTTCACTTATATTTATAGTAACCTAGGAGGCTGTCTTTTGTGCACGTGCAAGGTTTTTGCTTTTTGCATCGGAATGATGGATAAATCTGGGTTTTCCATTTAGAGGTTTCATTTTAAATAGGTCGCTGTTTGAGCAGCTGTCACTTTTAAAGATCACATCTTTTGACATGCCTTAAAAATATGGCAAGCATAATTTAGCTTAATATTTATTTTGATGTTACATCATTGTAGATGACTTTTGGAATATAATGAATAATTTTAATGACAGATTTGGCTTCAACGGTCTTCGTCAACCGTTTAAGCGTAAACTTAAGGGGTTATAAATACCCTTATAATAATTAGACACAGTGGGAGCAATTAGCAAAGAAGGATATAAAATTAGAAAGGAGAAACCGATGCACTTGGGTTTTAAATGTCTGCACATTGTAATGAGTGGAAAATATTGAGCCTGGTTAAACATTCCACATTCGTGTAGTGCGGCTAAAAAAAGAATCCTTGTTCTTAACACTACGGACGAAATTGGTCTCATGGCATGGCTGGTAAGCATTACTACAAGTGCGGGTATTACGGTTGAATTGTTTAAGGGGAGAAATGGAACTGGCTATTTCACTAGAGCATTGCTTATAAAAACAATGATAAAACAATGATAGACATGAGACCTTGCGGTGGTGTTTAAAACAAGCAAATTTTCCGGTAGAAGAACGATCTCCTATCATTTTTAGAGGTCTCTTTTTAATTCTATCTTCAAGTACGCTATTGGGGCACCAGTCCCAAGTATGAGAATTATACTCGAGTTTTGGACAAACAAAAGCTTTGTAAATTATAGCCAGACCAGAAGGGGTAAAATCATACGCTGCCGGTGTTATAGTTAGCCTACATCCGAGAAACTAGGATGAGAATTTAAAAACGAATATGAGAAGCTCAGGGTACTTTCATCGGCCAAATAATTTAAGAAAGAGTGTCGGAGACAAAAAGGAGCCCTGGGGCACACCAGCGTTTATTTTGTGGATATCAGATTTGAACCCGTCCTATACTACTTGAATTGAACAATCCAAAAGTTAATTTCTAACCCAACAAAGAAAACATTCTTCAATACCAAATGAACGAATTTTCGATAAGAAAGCTTGATGTCAAACTTTATCAAATGCCTTTGAATTATCAAGTGCAACAATCTTACAGGTTTTTCTCAAACCCACCTCTGTCTGTCAACTCCTACTCTCACCTCCTCGTTGTAAGGGGCAGCAAACAAGAAAGGGGGAGAGTTGTTGCCACTAAGGCACCTCTTCTCTTTATTCAGACGGCAGCGGAAGAATTCCCGAGATGGAATCAACGGTGACGTCTACAGTTCCAGTAAGATTGAACTACTTAGTAAACACCTTATAGGGCTTCTACGACTTATTCGGAGCAGAGGCCTGGAAGGAGAAGTTTTATCCGGCTCAACGTCCTTGAATTTTACTAAGGATCTGGTCCTCCAGGTTGGGGGTTGTGCCGTCGGGGTGACTTCCTGACCACGTAAAAACATCATAGTTGCAAAGCATCAACACGCCTCGAGACCGATTGACTGATGACGAACGAAGCAAACGAAATAAGTATAACGAACTTCGGATCTGTACGTAGAATGTAAGGTTCCTTAACAGACTACGTGCAGCCGAACAATTAGCGGAAGCCCTAAACTGCTGCAAGGCAGATATTACCGCCATCCAAGAAGTGCAATGGAATGGACCGGGCGACTACTGCTACCGAGAACAAAGACAGCGTCTATTTGGGTTTGGATATGTTGTTGGAACTAGACTCAGGCAAAAAGTCTTGAGTTTCAATAGTGTGAGCGAGCGCATCACGACAATCCGCATGAAGGCTAAATTCGCTAACATAAGCCTACTATACGCGCATGCCCCAACAGAGGAGAAAGATGAAGACACCAAAGACATATTCTTCAAGCTCTTGGACAAGACTTGTGACATTAAAATTTTATTTGTAGATGCCCTAACAGAGAAGAAAGATAAA
This sequence comes from Eupeodes corollae, assembly GCF_945859685.1. Lineage (NCBI taxonomy): Eukaryota > Metazoa > Arthropoda > Insecta > Diptera > Syrphidae > Eupeodes > Eupeodes corollae. Next base: position 105,138,341 of record NC_079147.1, read on the forward strand.
GAAATCAAAATCATATTCTTCGAGCTCTTGGACAAGACATTACAAACTGTCTTAGGAGATTTTAACGCCAAGCTAGAAAGAGAAGACATCTTTGGAGGCACAATCGGGAGATACAGCCTGCAAGACACCACCTCCGACAACGGATTCAGGCTGGTCGATTTCGCTGCGGGGCGAGAAGTTCTGGTAGCTAGTACGTAGTTCACACTGATCAATCAACCAAATTGACCACATTGCGATCAAAGCACGACACTTCTCCTCCTTTTAACCACTATAAATTCAGACAACGACACCAGCGCTGAAATCAAACCAAAGTCACCATCTATAAGTTACTCATCATCCCGGTTCTCATTTATGGCGCTGAGAACTGGGCCTTTCAAGAAATTTGAGAGCGTACATGCATAGATGGTGAACAGAGGGAAAGACACAACGACGAACTGTACGGCTGTACAGCAACACTGACCTGGTTAAAGAAATTAAAGTTCAACGACTTAGATGGCTGGGTCATGTGGAGCGAATGAATATCAACTCTCCAACCAGGAAGGTCCTCCAATCCAATCCCGAGGGACGGCTTAGTAGAGGAAAGCCGCTAGTCAGATGGCGCACGCAGGTGGAAGAGGACCTCAATCAACTTGGCGTTCGAAACTGGAGACAGCTAGCTAGGGACCTAGTCGCATGTTTGTTGAGGCCCAGGTTCGCCCTGGACTGTAGCGCCACCTTAAGTAAATAAGTAGATATTTGTCGACACCAGTTTGGCATTCCAGTTGTGTTTCAGATATGAGTTTCATTAAATTGTTTGACAGGTTCTACAGGAGTATTCATAAATTACTGAAAACATTTTACAAAATTCTCATGTAGAAAACAATGTCATGTATTTTCTTAAGCTTGGCATTTCTATCTTTTTGTTCTTTTCTTAAATCACATGGCTATGATGTTTCATAATCTTCTTCTCAATTTGTTTGGAAGACTGTTGTTTGGAGGGTATACAGACCCACTCCAAGAGATTCTTTGTATCATCACGGGTCATCTAAGGAAAAAAGTGTTGTTTTCCTTAATGATAACAAAGATATATATTGCATCATTAATCATATCTCTTTCCTAACTCCAATGAGGAATACTCTACTCGTTTTATTCTTGATGTTAGTAAAACATTTTAGCTGATGACATTAGGGTCCTGGCAAAAAACCTTTCAAAATAAATAAACAAAAAAAAAGAAAAACAGAACTTTGAATGTGAAAATAAATATAAGTACCGTGACATATTTTCCAACACGCACCTAAATATCAACATCCGGTATAAATATTTCTTTATATTCCTTCCGTTCGTGGTGATATTTTTATCTTTTTACATAAGTCATCAAAGTTGTTATCTTTCGCTTTCTTTTTTTTTTTTGACACTCCAGGTAACTTAAATAAATCTTATTTTTCCACAAAAATATACAACATTAACTCTCACCATTAAACCTACACCTAAATGCCACACATGGGCCATACTTACTTCCCAGCACTATTCTTTTTTTTAACCTCCATCAAGTCAAATCCGGCTCGAAGGACCAAAATGTCGTACCAAGAAATAAAACCTAATAGTTTAATGTTATGAATGCAAATACAATTTTTAAGAGCTGTATGGGTATTTCAGTCTCAAAATATATTTTATTGTCATTTTGGAGAAGGTACTAATAAAAACTCTCCCGAATTCAGACCCAAATTTTACAAATGAGCAATTTTCATCGCCCATCATTACTATATTGTATATTCTCAACATTTCAAATTCGGCTTGAAGAACCAAAATGCCCTAAATGCCACCTTCAATGGATGGAAATTGTTTCGATGAGTGTGGGAGTCAAACTGACTTCCGTGTAGATGTAGGCATGATATACGCTGGTCTACAATCCACGTGGCGGCTTCTGGGGAGCAAGTTCGAGAAATCATTGCAGCTCAATAATGAATGGTACTGATCAATTCATAGTTATTGAAAAAGGCACAGCTTAGAACTGCACTGAGAAAATTCTCAAATTGTGAGCGACCGCAAGAAGCTACGGTTTACTTCCTTCCTAAGATTAAATCTTGCGAAAGATGGTAAACATATGACTGTCGTTCTTCCTCTAGGGCAGAGGTTGACTTACTGATAAAAACTAAACAACCCCAACAACTATCAGTAAATATACAAATCGAATGAGTAAGTATCATCGGTATTTAATATAAGTTTAAAAAAGTCTTACGTGGAATTAAGAATGATACACATTGTTGATAAAGCTCGGCGGATTGCATCCCACAAGAAGTCGGGCGACCACTCCTAGCGTTATCTTCCCTAGATGTCACTTCATCAAAGACTAAATTCACATACCACTGAAGATGTGGTACCACGAGATATGTTGAAGCCCCCTGGTTAATTCCAGGAACATATTTTGGGATGTGAGAGTATCGTGGTGGCTGTTGTTTATCCTGCTTGCATAGGGTATTGATTTTTCATTACTTATATATAGATAGACTAAGCCAATTTAGAGGGTTAACAAGTAAGTGAAATTGTTATGTCTTAGTAGCTTAGAAAGAGGAACTCACTAGAAGCATATCGCCAAATAAAAGAGAGTAAATCTTTGCGTAAATCCTTTTGGTTATTTTCAAAAACTAAGCGAATAAACAATGCGAGGGGCAGCAAGTGTAAAAACTTGCCATCAAATTAAGGCTCATAGCCAGGTGTTTATGTTCTGAGCAGTTATTCTCTCTGTTCTTTGAGTGTGTATCACAAACTATCATTACTTAAGTGATCACTCGTTTGACATCGCCAAAAGTTATGAACTTCATGCAAGAAATTTGTTCATTCTTTTCTTGATCTGATTATATTTAAAGCCTTTATTCTTCCGAAGCTTTTAAAAGTTGACACGGGAGTCCCTTGGATAGAATTCAAAAGAGAGCTCTAAAAATATAAGTTTGTTGTTTTCTAAATGAAACTTTTCCAACTTTAAAACACCGAGTAACCAAGCATATCATTTTCGCACGCACTCTAAAGTACTTACTCACAAACTTAAGGTAGGACTACAGTCAAGTGTGAACGAGGGTCTCATCCAACAAACTTCTCCATCTAGCTCGGTCCCTAATTGGATGTCTCCAGTTCAAGTAGAGTGAGGTCACTTTCTTTTTGTTAGCGCCACCTGATTCGAGGTCTTCCTCTACTGCGTTGTCATAAGAACGTGGATTCGAAGACTTTTCGGAGCATTGGTTTCCATGCGCTCAACGTGACCCTGCCACCTCATTCGTTCGACGTTATCCTTCTAGATAAGTCTACGTCGCAGTACAACACGTACAGCTCGTTGTTCCATCTTTTCCTGCACTCAACTTCTATGCATACGCGACCGTAGATCAAGAACTTTTCTCTTAAAACGACTCAAGGTGCTTTTATCCGGTTTTGTTATAGTCACTCCATGCTTCTGCACCGTATAGACGGGCGAAACTTTGGTCGAGAGAGGACTTTACCACTCAATTGCTTTCTTTGCTTTTTGCGTTTGATCTCAGCGCTTGTGTTGTTTTCTGCGTTTACAGCGGAGCCTAGGTAGACGAAGTCCTTGACTACCTCAAAGTTACGTCTGTCGATGGTGACGTTTTGACCAAGACGTCGGTGTTGTATGTCCTTTCTTGACGACAGCATGTACATTGGTTTGCCCTCATTAACCATTAAACCCATTTTAGCGCCTCTGCCTCAATACTGACAAAAGCCCCATCGACATCACAATGAGTTCTTCGCATTATGTCAATGTCATCAGCATATGCTAGTAATTGAACAGACTTTTAAAATATATTACCTCTAAGGTTGACGTGGGAGCTCTGCATTATTCTTTCAAATACGATGTTAAAAAAAACCTTGTCTAAATCCTTTTTTGACATCGAAAGGTTCTGTTAAGTTGTTTCCAACCTTTATGGAGCAGCTTGAATTCTCCATGGTCATCCTGAACAAACGGACGACTTTGGCAATGATGCCAAAACTGACATATGCGGACTTGAAGTCGATAAAAAGATGGTGGGTTTCTATTTGGTGTTCTTGGGTTTTTTTCAGGATCTGCCGTAATGTGAATATTTGATCGACTGTGGACTTTCCTGGTCTAAAACCACACTGATAAGGACCTATCAGGTTGTTGACGAAGGGCTTTAGACGTTTACATATTACGACAGGGAAGATTTTGTAAGCGTTAAGTAGACTGATTCCTCTGGTGCAGTTTAGAGGGTCTACTTTTTTCAGCATCGGGCAAACAATACTGAAGTTGCAATTCATTGGACATGCTTTCTTACGACCATATCTTTAAGATAAGTTGGTGCATGCTCCTACCCAACTTATCTTCAGCTGCTTTAAAGAGCTCGGCATTCAAGGCATCTCTTTCAGCGGCTTTGTTAGACTTCAGCTAGATATTTCAATCTTTACTTCGTCTAAGTCGGGAGGACGGGATTGTTGGCTTTCGGCGTCTATGTTGAATGGATCATCCTCCCTGACAGCGGAATTCGGTTCGTAGGTGTTGTAAACTCTGGAAAAGTTGTCCTGCCTTATCCTCAGCAATGACTGAGGTTCCACTACGATGTTTCTACTTTTGTCTTTGCATTCTTCCATTCTGGGTTTACGTACTTATGATTTTCGTTTCACATGCTCATAAAATTTACGAACTTCATTTCTTCTTTTGAGCTTCTCAACATCTTTGACCGCACGCTTCTCATGCTCTCTTTTTCTCCCTTCTGAGAAGTCTGTGTTCCCCTCTCCTCTTCTGCTCATAGAGCTCGTGAGCAGCTCTCGTCCTCCTATGCAGCGCCGTTTGGCGTGCCTGTCCTTTAGCTGCTGTAAAGTACAGAGATACTTTTTTAGCCACACTTCACGAATGTGAAATGATTTAACAGAACAATGCAGAACAAAACCTCCTTTTAAATCATATCCCGTATAATTTCTCGTACTGTCTTAAATTATTATGAGGGTATTGCTAACGACTTAAAAGCACCAAAATTTAAAAAAAATACAAAATAAATTTAGGGCAATGTTATATTTTCATTATTTTGAAAAGTTGATCAACACAAAAAGTTGTTCTCTACTGTCAGAACTGAAAGGTTAATCCCCTTATAGGCAGTAGCGTAGAAAATTGGCACAATCTTTGTAACAATGCAATATTAAAAGAGCCATTTGTTAATATCAATTTTAGACTTAAGATCGACATAAAGTACCAACTTAGTTGATGATGAATTAAACTTTGTTTAAACTTTTTAAAAACACAAGAATTTAAATTACTAGCCTCAAAGAAGGTAAACTGAGTGTATATTCCATTTAACGTAACTTATACGGATACCACGACGAGCCTATTTTGCTCCATAAACATTTGTCTTTTAAGCAGCATTTTGCAAAAAAGAAAATAAGAATAAGAATAAAGTGTTATTTTTATTCGCTCATTTATGGCGCAAGCACATATCTTACCTGCATTATATCTTTTCGTGTGAATTAGTTATTTTTTTTTTGTTCATCATCATCTTCCACTTATATACAATACGCACATATAGATGGTACATAAATTTATATGTACAATCATGAATACATAAGTAGGAAGTTTTCTTATTTAATACGCATTTGATAACTTTACAAACATTTGTGCGAACCTATATAGAGTATGTATAAAACTTACACTGCGTTGAAGCTTGTAGGGTTCAAAGCTGTTTATTGATTTTCCTCCTTTTTAGGTTTCCTCTTTTTGCTTTGGGAGTTTTATCATCAACAAAAAAAAAGATACAAGAAATCTCCTTTTTCTTATATTTTGTCATTTATTTTAAAAGGACCCCTTTTTCATTTTATATAAACTGTCAATTCGAAATATAAATTTAAGGAACATTTGGTGTTATGTAACTCATCCTTTTTTTTCTCTATATATATAGTAGTAGAGACGATTTGTTTTAGGCCCACTCTATTTTAGATTTCCTTGTAAGACAAAAACAAAAATAGGATATAAATTAAATTTATTGACCTCGTCCCTCTTTTCAAAAAAAAAAGGATACAGAATCTTAGATTGATGTCAACCCAATTTTTCTTTTTTAAAAGGATAATTCTCTAACATTGATCGTAGGAGTTCTGATGCCGATTAATAATAATTTCTTGTTCAAGTTATAAAGGAATTTTAATTTATACTCAAAATATAGTTTTTGATAAGATTATTTTTAAAATTGGTATTTACGGCACAAGTCTACAGTGATTTTCATACCACCAAAATGAAAGTTGTATCTGTAAGTGCCACCATTTACTTTTTTGACATTTTGTGTAATTTTAAAGTTACAGCATTATGTCAAAATAGTACATAGTATAGTATAGTTTTGACATAATGCTGTAACTGGTCAACAGGGCTTTTAAAATTATAAGAGGTTATACATTTTGCGGTTTCAAAAGTATAGGGCTGGAATTTAACATCTGTCAAACTAAGTTCTTAATCCAATTCTTAATATTCCCGGGGAAATCATTTCCCTGGGAGACTTGTTCTCCCGAGAGTAAGATTCTCCTATTCCGAATTCCCCGGGAGACAGTTTTTCAATTCGAACTCGGGAGTGAACATCAAGCAAGAATCTTGTTTGAAGAGGAGTTAGAAGAACATCAAAGCCCAAGGGTTGTTAGAAGATCCTTGAGGGACAGTTCGAACCCTCTGGAGTTGCCTCAATGGTTGTAAGTACTTGTAAATTCACAAAGATTTATTCCAAATTTGTTTTTCTAGTTTCATTAAACAACTTGATTCTTAGGTTTCAAAAGTATTATAGAGTTAACAAGGTTGTCTTCAAGTATTTGCTGGATATTCTCTCTAGGTCCTGTATTCCAACTAAAAAAAGATTTGCGATTCCAGCAATAACAAAATTGAGTGCTCGTTTGCATTTCTTCGCTGAAGGAGGATACCAAACGGGGGTGGGAAAAGACTATAATGTTGGACTGGCCCAACCTAGTTTTAGCCAAGTGCTTGCCGAAGTCTTAAACGTTTTGGAGGAGCAACTATGTCCAGAATAGATAAAAGTATTCAAACGCATTTGAAGCTGTCCCTTGTTTGTTTTATTTAAAATGTTATCAATTATTATTGCAAAAAAAATAAAAACTTACATTTATTTTGGTAACTCTCCAGCTCAAGTGTCGGGAACAAACTCGCGCCAAGTGAATTCGTATTTTCCCTTTTTTTACCTTTAGAATAGCTACTTTTTTTCCGGAGTATTGTTCCCATTTTCGAACTTGTTTAGAATAAGGGAACAAAATCCCCAGGAATTTTTTATTTAGAATGAGAGAGATGGGAAAAGGGAAATATTTTCCCGGGGATTGTCATTTAGAATTGGGCTGATTACAAAAATGGTGATTTTGGCAAATCCACATATCGAATTCAGAATTGTGCAAAACTCAAGTGTCAAATCCATCAAACGAATTTTAAGGCGCGGCGCATTGACCGTTGGATATCAATGCTCAAGCGCTTAGAAGGTCTTCGAATCAAATCCCGAGGGACGGTGTAGTAAAGGAAGACAGCGAATCAGGTGGTGCACGAAGGTAGAGGGACCTCAACCAACTTGACGTGCGAAACTGGAGACAGCTAGATAGGGACAGGGCTGGCTGGAGACTCATTTTGGTTGATGTCCGTCCTTTACTGTAGCGCCACCTTAACTAAGTAAATAATAAAGATAAGAGTTCAATTTTAAAAACTATTTCGGAAAAGTGACCCCGTGGCTATCTTGAATATTTTTCCATATAACCATATTTCCGCCACATGGTTCCACTTTGGGGCTGTTTGTCAGCAATAAAGCACTGAATATTCTCTTGCAAGGCGTCAATCATATCAGGTTTATCTGCTTAGTCAAGCGAAATCCCATAACCCCATAAATTGCTAAATCGTACGATCTTGGAAGCAACGCTACAGGCACACGACGCGAGATAAGAGTTGGTTATATGGCATTTAGCACCGTCTTGTTAGAACCACAGTTTGTCCACAGGCACCAACAATTAATTTATATTGACTCTATAGCGTTCCTCATTAACTGTAACCTTGTGTCCGGCTTTATTTTTGGAGAAATATGTCCATAGATGTGATAGAGGGACTTTTTGATTTTATGATGAGTGATTATGATCGCTAAAAGCAGGAATGAAGTTTGAAAGTTTTATGAACAGGTGAAACGAAATTCACAGGTACATAAACCTAGAGCCGAAGGCTGCAAAGACGAAAGTGGAAACATCATAGTGGAACCTCTGTCAATGCTGAGGATATGAAAGGACCACTTTTGCAGACTGTATAGCAGCGATGACGAACAGGATTTCGCTGTCAGGCAGAATGATCTATTTAATATAGACGACGAAAGCCAACAAATCCGTCTTCCTGACTTAGACGAAGTAAAGATTGCCATATCCAAGCTGAAGTCTAATGAGGTCGCTTGAGCGGATGGCTTGAATGTCGAGCTCTCCAGACCAGCTGGAGATAATTTGGTTAGGAGCATGCACCAACTTATCTGTAAGATATGGTCGGAAGAAAGTATGCCCGATGAATGGAACCTCAGTATTGTTTGCCCGATCCTGAAAAAAGGAGACCCTCTAAACTACACCAATTATAGAGGAATCAGTCTACTTAACATCGCCTATAAAATCTTCTCTGCCTTAATATGTGAACGTCTAAAGCCCATCAGTGTGGTTTTAGACCAGGAAAGTATACAGTTGATCAAATATTCACATTACGGCAGATCCTGGGAAAAACCCAAGAACACCAAATCGACACCCACCATCTTTTCATCGATTTCAAGGCCGCATATGACAGCATCTACAGGGACGAGTTGTATTGAGCCATGTATAGGTTGGAAACAACTCAACAGAACTTTTCGATGTCAAAAAAGGTTTTAGACAAGGTGATGCGCTGTCATGTGATTTTTTTAACATCGTGCTTGAAACAATGATGCAGAGCTCACACGCCAACACTAGAGGCACTATCTTTCAAAAGCCTGTCCAATTACTATGATATGCTGACATTGACATAATCGGAAGAACTCAGCGTGATGTCAATGGGGCTTTTGTGAGTATTGAGGCAGAGGCGGCAAAAATAGGTTTGTCAAGAAAGGCCATACAACACCGACGTCTTGGTCAAAACGTCACCATCGACAGACGTAGCTTTGAAGTAGTCAAGGACTTCGTCTACCTAGGCTCCGCTGAAAACAACACCAGCGCTGAGATCAAATGGAGAATAACTCTTGCTAACCGCTGCTTTTTTGGGCTTAGAAAGCAATTGAGTGGTAAAGCCCTCTCTCGAGGAACCAAAGTGTTGCTATATAAGACCCTTATCATTCCCGTCCAGCTATACGGACTGTATTAAGATACCGATGGAATAATCCTTTGAATGGTTTAAGCCCAATCTTTATAAGTTCAATACACTTTTTAGTCAAATCTGAAATATCTTTATAATTGTGATTTTTTTAGAGAGTTCTTCTTAATCCCCGAAGAAATAGTTGCCAAGCAGTTCCTTTCTTTGATGGGAGAGTGCGGGACAGTGACACAGAAAGTGCGGAGGGTCCTCATGTACCCCCTCGTCACCGCATCCACTGCATAGATCATTTGATCATTTCATATGATAGCCTTACAGATTATGTCCGGTGATTATGCTCACACAAGATCGAAGTGATCCTTTGTGTAGCTGCATAATTCTTTCCGTTCTTTGACAGGGCCAAATCTTTCTTGTAGTGCCGCAGGTGTCAAGAAGGTTCCACCTTTTATCGGCCTTGATAGTTATTTTTTTTGGGATTTCCTGTTTTAAATAACAGGTAGGGGTGCTAACTAGCTGAGCTTGGCTTACATCGAGCATTGACCCTACTCTTGCTAATTCATCGGCTTTCTCGTTGCCTAGTATATCGCTGTGGCCTGGAACCCAGCAGAGTCTAATTTTGTGCTGTGCGCCAAGAACCTTAAGCTCTTTGCGGCAGCATGAAACAACCTTTGATTTTATCTCAGTTGCAGTAATCGCTTTTATTGCCGCTTGGCTATCAGTGTAAAAGGTGATATCAGCTCGTGCTATCGCCATCATTGATACCTTTTTAGAAGCTATTGTCACTGCCAGGACCTCCGCTTGGAAGACGCTATTGTAATTTGGAAGCCTAAGCTAGGCGGTTAACTTGAGAGATTCAGAATAGAAGCCTGCCCCTACACCAGTGTCCATTTTAGTGCCATCAGTATAGATAGCTATGGAGGACTCACTGAAGTATGGTATATTATCTATCCATTCCTCTCTACTTGGGATGGCAGCCTGGAATGGTTTACGAAAATGAAGTTCGGGTATTTTATAGGCTGTTGTAGTACTATGACCCATAACTTTATGAAGGATATAGGCTGGAACTGTTTATCCGGACTTTAGTTTAACTAAGTCTTAGGGCAATGGATCGCATTGCTTTGAATTTTTGTCAAAGTTTTCAGGTTCGTACTCTTTTCTAAAGCTTTCCACCATACCAAATTACCATAGGTTAGTATTGGTCTAATTATTGCCGAATACATCCATCTGATAATTTTAGGGTTTGCTCCCCAGGTTTTCCCGAAAATTCTATTGCTGGAGTAAAAGGCAATAGATGCCTTTTTGAATCTATCTTTGGTGTTCAGGCCCTAGTTTAGTTTTTTATCTAAGATCACACCAAGATACTTTGCATGATGAGAGATTTTAAGAGGGCAGCCTTCCATTGAAGGTATTTCAAAATCAGGTATTATGCGCCTGTTAGTAAATAGCACTAGTTCTGTTTTAGCTGGATTGACTGTCAGCCCACAGTTCCTAGTCCATTTGCTTACCAACGAGAGGGCGTATTCGGTTTGTTCACTGATAGCGACTTGCCAGTCGCTGGTAATGCAAGATCATCAGCATAGGCTATTATCCTTACTCCACTTGATTTCAATTCAGAGAGTATGCAGTTCATGACAAGAACCCAAAGTAGCGCTGAGTGAACTCCACCCCGAGGGGTTCCCCTGGATGTGGTTAATCTCACCCTTTCTTCCGCTGGCTCAGAGTTAATTTGTCGCTTTCTGAGCATACACTTTATCTACTGTGTTATTGCCTTTTCGACTTTGTGGTCGTCTAAGGCTTGCTTCTTTGTTTCGTTCTTCACGTTCTTGAATGCTCCCTCAATATCCAAGAACGTTGCAAGGGTGTATTCTTTGTCATTCAATGATTTTTCTATGACGCTGACAACACTGTGCAATGCTGTTTTATAGCTTTTTCCTTTAATGTAGGCATGTTGAAATTCCGATTCTGCGAGTAGGTAAAGGCAACAAAATAGTTGAAAAGTCTTCTAGAACTACTTCAAAAGCGACTCCATAATGATCGGAGAAGTTGTAAAACGTTTACATCTTGAAAGCACTGTTGGATTATTCACCTAACACAATGAATTAAGGAATAAAGAAATAATGAAAAAGTCTAAATGAAAGCACGACCACGAAGGAATAAGGTCAAGATTCAAGTATTGCCCACTGTTGAACCAATTGTTGAAAAGATTACGGTTACCATGCAGTGTGACGAGCATTTAAATCTCCACCAATTATAGTGGCATCGTAAATTCGTAACTATTAGTAGGTAAGTGTATAAGGGGGTTATCAAGTTCTCTATTTAATTGCTGTCCCGTGTCTAAAGGAATATAAATGTTTCCGAGTAAATTGCGAACGTTTGAACCATTGGATCCAATAAAAGAAAATGCAACAAGGCAAACGGAAAAAGCAAAAAAGACAAGTAAAAATGCTGTTACTCTGATAGACATTTTTTAACAAATTAAAGCCTTCAAAAGCGAGTTCAAGTCTTTTGGAAAGTCTAGTTTCATACAAAATGGCAATAATGTGCAGCTTAAAAATAAACCCAGAATTAATTGGATATCTCACGTCGTTGTATTTGTATTGTTGAATGAGGGAAATTCAGCTTACCGTATAGCCAATCAGGATGTTGAGTTTGGATGATTTCATGCAGGTAACTCAAAGATCTGTCTAGGCTACAACCAGAAATCCGTACCGCAAAAATGGATTTGTGATCATAACGACGTAGATTATAAATATAAAGGGCAATATTGTTATAAGCAACATTCAGCTAGTCATACAGTCTAGTTAACAAAAGATTGCATACCCATACAGCAAAATAGGTAATATAAAGGCCCTTAGCAATTAGCAGTTTAGTTTTGATCGGGATGAAATTTCGAGTGACTTGAAGTCTTATCTTGTCATCGGTATCGCCTAGTTGCCTTTGCGAAAAGCTTTCATTGCAAATTTATTGTTTTTGTTTTTTGCTTTTATTTTCGTTTGTCTATTATGAGTTCTATGTGCAAACATTGTGCCAAATCACTGAACGAGTGTGATACTGTTTCATGTGGTATTTGCGGTGCATTCTTTCATGTATTATGTTCTCTATTGAAATCAAATGAACTTGAAACAATAAAATCTAACATAAATATCTATTGGAGATGTGTTAATTGTGCAAATGTTTCTTTGTCCTTATGGCAGAGGAATCTGTTTGACTGTTTTGGACACTTGAAACAGGTGATTGACGAATATCATCAGATCGACTTTTTTAATATTGACGATGGCGCAAATAAAGTCAATATAGATAAAATCTCTGGTTTACAAAGAGAAATGGGAAATTCAACCATGACGCAGCGAATACCTAAGGTCAATGTCCAATTATTAAAATCTCAAAAAAAGTCAAGTAGTGTTTCCTCTCCCTTGCATAACCGGGTGCCTCTTATTAAGAGTAGCTCCATCACTAAGTCTTCGCTTTCACCCTCTGCTTCCCCACTTCTTTCGTCTAAGCTAAAACCAAATAGTAAAAATCAACAAAAACAACAAAAAGCAGCGTCTTTTACTAAATTGGACCTTTCTTACTCTAATGCATTAAAACAACAACTAATGCAGAGTGATGTAAATTTGGGATCAAAAGATGATGGGAGCGTAAATTCTATGTCTTTGTCTGCTGGAACAGATTCAAACTTAGAAATGAGCTTGCCTGCTGATGTTGATATACTTACTGCCACGAACAATGAGTCGGGGGGCGAAGTCGGTGTCAAGGGAATCATAAACGACAGTGATAGCTTTGAGAAGACAAATTGTCTGTCTGGTAATGTTCCGCTAAATTCTGGTGTTGGTGAAACTGATCTAATAAAAGAGATAAAAAATGGTAATGGCGTTGGAGGAGTAGTTGGTTCGTTGTATGCAGAAAATCCTACTTTTAGTGGTGTTAGTGGTGATACCAATAAAGCATTAAATCAACACTTGATCAACAGGGTTGCCAAGGCCGGTAATAATGCTGAGGCTGGTACTCTTGGTGGCAATGTTATTAATAAAATGCGATGGTTTCATCTAGCCAGTTTTAAAGTTAAGACAACAACTGAAGACATAACCTCTTACATTTCTTCTAAGACCAATTCTGTAGCTTCAATTTTTCCATGCTATAAGCTGATTAAAAAAGACCCAGTCGAAGAAGAAGTTAAGCTTAAATTTGTTAATTTTAAAATTGGAATTCCAGTGGAATATGCCAAAATGATTTATAGCTCCGAATTTTGGCCAAAAGGAGTGAAAATTCGCCCATTTGAGTCTAGACCAAAAAACGAAGAACCAGCCCAAGAGAAAATGTCAAGAAACGACAATCGTCATCTGGCAATACCGTTGCGTATGAGGTTGTTGCTTTTGATGTTGCCGTTGAAGAATTAAAGCAGATTGTTGTTGCTGATGATGTTGCCAATGGTGTTGCTGCTGATGTTTATATTTATGAAGCTGCTGCCGATGCTGTTGTTGTTATTGATGGTGATTTTGTTGATGTTGCTGATAATGCTTCTATTTACTATCAAAATTCTGGAGGTCTTCGGACAAAAACAATAGAGTTCTATAATGCAGTGACGGATAATTCGTATGCTGTAATTGCTCTGACCGAAACTTGGCTGTGTGATAGTATAAGCAATACTGAACTGTTTGACGCCAGCTATGTCGTCTATAGAAAAGATCGCTGTTCAATTACCACTGGTTTATCAAGGGGAGGTGGAGTTCTGCTGGCAATTAAATCTTCATTCAGGAGTAGTTGGGTAGATCTTGATGATTCTTCAGGTTTGATTGAACAAATTTGTGTATGCGTCGATTATAGTCGTTCTAAAGATGGAGGCACTGTTAAAATATATTATATATTGTCATATATACCGCCTTATTCCGATATAAGTATTTATTTAGCACATATTTCTAATATAAAACTCATTGCTGACAGTTTAGATTTAAATTCTCTTATATTAGTGTTGGGTGACTTTAATTTAAGTAACGTCAAATGGATTTACTCTAATGATGATAAATGTTTGATTCCGTGTAATGCCTTAACTGATTTTGAAGTAGAAACGATTGATTCTATGCTGACTATGAGTTTTGTTCAGTTCAATGGAATCCGTAATAGTATTGGCCGTATTTTAGACTTAGTATATACTTATGAAGACTTAATTTTAACTGTAACTGAAGCTACTTTTTTATTGTCAAATAATAGTATTCATCATAAAGCGTTGCTCATCTCTTTTGATATTTCTTTTTTAAATTGTTATTCTGAAGATTCTAATCAATATGATTGTATTTATGATTTTTTGAAAGCAGATTATAACTATATTAATTATTATTTATCCTTGATTGATTGGGAATTAAGTTTATCGGGATCATCTGATTTAAATGATATGTTTGCCTTGTTTATGAATATAATAGAAGACGTTTTCTCTAAGTGTGTACCTCTCAAAAGAGTGGTGAGTTCAAATAAGCCTGTATGGTTTAATAAAAGATTGGCCAACTTAAAAGGTGAAATGAAACGAATGTATAAGAAAAGTTTAAATGATTCATCACATCATGTAACATTTTGTCGACTGAGAAAAGAATATGAATTTTTAAAAAGATTTCTTTATCGCCAACATATTTTATCTGTAGAATCCAAAATTAAGAAGAATCCTAAGGCTTTTTGGACTTTTCTGAATACAAAAAGGAAATCGCTCGGTATTCCTCTATCTATGAAATACAATGATGTTTTGAGCAGCGATTTAAAAAATATTTGTAACACGTTTGCGAACTTTTTTCAATCTAACTACGTTGCTGAGCCAGAATCTGCTTTTGAACCAATTGGTGATGTCTCGTCCGTAAATTTGGGAAATATTTATGTCTCTAAAAATGATATTTTATCTGAACTATCATCTCTTGATGGCTCTCCTACTCTTCCGTCTGACAACATTCCAGCTATTTTTGTTAAAAATTGTAGATATAATCTAGTAATCCCGTTTCATATAATCTTTAATCTTTCGCTGTCTACAGGTGTATTTTTGGATTGCTGGAAGTACTCATTTGTCACCCCAATTCATAAGTCTGGTCCTAAGCAAAATATTGAAAATTATAGGCCAATTGCGAAACTACAATTGGTCCCTAAAGTCTTCGAAGCTATAGTCAAGCGAAAACTCTATTCTGTCACTCGGTCTCTTATATCCGAAGATCAACATGGGTTTGTAAGTGGTAGGTCTACGGTAACAAATTTGGCAATTTTTACCAACTTCTGTCTTCACAGTATGGAACGACGCTTTCAAGTGGATGCTATCTACACAGACTTTGCTAAGGCCTTTGATCATGTTCAGTTTCATATTTTAGAGCGTAAATTATTGGGCTTGGGTTTCCATGCTACTTTACTGAGTTGGGTAATGAGTTACTTAAAAAACCGTAAGCAATATGTGAAATTAGGTTCGCATTTTTCGAAAACGATTTTCAATCAATCGGGTGTTCCACAAGGAAGCCATCTTGGTCCTCTTTTGTTTCTTTTATTTATCAATGATTTGCCTAATTTTATTTTAAATTCAAGTGGATTACTTTTTGCGGATGATTTTAAGATTTTTAGACAAATTAAAACTGTGTCTGATTGTACTCAACTTCAACTGGATATTGACAGGCTTACAAATTGGTGTGATATAAATTGCTTGTATTTAAATATTCGTAAATGTTCGGTGATGTCATTTACTCGAGCTAGAAATCCAATTTTGTTTGCATATAACATCTCTAAGAGTGATCTTAATCGCGTTACGGTGCAAAAGGATTTGGGGGTTATTTTTAACTCTCAGTTGAGTTTCGCCTTGCATATGGACTTTTTGATCTCAAAATCGAATGCTATGCTTGGTTTTATATTTAGAAATTCTAAGGAATTTAGCGACCCTTACACGTTAAAGACTCTGTTCGTATCCTTAGTTCGGTCGAATCTTGAATATTGCTGTACAATATGGTCACCCTACTACAACAAAGGATCATTACGGCTGGAACGTATTCAAAAAAGATTTACAAAATTTGCTTTGCGTAGAACTTACTTGCATTCTGATATGCCTAGCTATAATATAAGATGCCAATTAATTCAATTAAAACCACTCCAAAACAGACGAGATTATTATTTCGCAATGTTTGCCAGGGACATTCTGTGTAACCACATTGATAGCCCTAAGTTGCTGTCTTTATTTAATATCTATGCTCCTGCGCGTTTCCTACGACCTAGAGAAAACGACTTCTTTTATATCCCAAGACATAATACTAATTACGGTTTGAATAATCCTATATGCAATGCTGCTTCCTGTTTCAATCAATTTGAGGATTTATTAGATTTCCATTTAAGTCGAAATGAATGTAAGACTCTGCTTGTAAATAATATATAATTAATTAGATTTAAGTTTAGCTTATAAGATATTCTATGAAAGTCAAATGTACTTGTTAGAGTTAAATAAATAAATAAATAAATAAATAAAAGAAAGCGGAGATTTCCATAGATTTTACCAATGGCACTATTAAGGTGACCATCCGAAATGAGAGTTCGATTGAATACTACTCCTAGGTTTCTAGCAGTGCTAACATAGTAAATGGTTTCGTCGTCAAGTTTCAACAGGTTTAAACCCGATTGATCAACATTTTTGTGATACATGGGGAGGGATGTTGATTTGACAGGGTTAAAGCGGAGATCGCTCTTTTTTGACAACTGTGAAATGTAAAGATCCTCGTTCATTAAAGCTACGGCATCATTTTTAGACCCAAAAGGTCGACTTATCAAGAGCTGCACATCTTCAGCATAAAATTGAATTAAACAAAGCAACTTGTGGTAACTCATTTATGTTAAGTGAAAAGAGGATTGGTCAAAGGATATATCCCAGTGGCAATCCTCTCAAAACATTGAGAAATGTGGAAAGAAAACCTAAAATTAATTAAGTGGTTAACAGTATCAAAAACGGAAGTATGTCAAAAAAAATATTTTTTTCTTAGAAAACTTTTATGTTCACCTTAACTTATTACAACTGAAGGTTCATAGAAGAAAAAAGAAACTATTTTAATAATTCAAAGTCTCGAAATAGCAGAAAAATTAAAAGTTATACGCAAATAATTATAAAATCGACTAAAGAATATTCATTATGACTCAATGAATCATCCGAATACTCCGTAATCGGTATCAACCTTTCATTTATTAATCATTCGAAATACATAGCTTCAAACTGGTAGATTTAATTTTACCTGTAAGACGTCATTCTAATAAAAACAATGAATCGAAATATTTCACATCACTTCATTTAAATACTAATATTCTGGTCTCTTCTATAATGTGGTCTTAGTTTCATAGAAAAAAGGTGACATCTAAAAATTCTCACCATCATCGTTATTATTACTAATTTATGATGATTTAATTGACAATGGACAGCAAAAATGATAAGATCAACAAATGTGTAGACATTGTCACTTTAGAAGAACGTCATCATATTATTTAGTAATAATTTTAATTAAATGTCACTGCTTGTTACCTCCGATGTTAAGTGAATTAATAATTTTGACGTACGCCTTTAAGAATTGTTACATTTTTAATTTTCTGTTGGTTATTTTGATACCGGTTTTTAAATTGTTATACATTTAATTATAGTCTTAAATGACATGTAAGGTCACAGGGGTTTATGGCTTGAAAGTGAAATCAGCTGTGTTGAAGACCTTTTTTTTATTTGGTCTTCTACTGACCGTAGCTTGAAGGTATAAAAAGCTTGAATTTTTAAAGAAATTGTTATGGAATGTATGGTATTATGACTTTTTTTAATGGTTCACATTCCTGAAACCATAACAAGCACCTGGGGTTATGCGGCGCTAAATGCTTTATTGTTTAGCCTTACAGAATGAAATATCAAAATAAAAACAAGAATTTTTATCTGTGTTATGGTTTCCTATACCTTAAAAAAAAACATCTAAATTTTGGACAATTAACGTAAGAACTCAATCAGAAATGTTTACAAATTTATCAGATTATTATCAAAACTATTTCAATTCAATTTGATATGTGGTGTTAAACATTGCGTTAAATTGAATAAATTAGTTAATTGATGATGATTAAAGTGAATGGGACAATGGTCATTTAATTATGTTAAAGTACAAAAACGTATGTTCAACAGACCATAAAATAGAACTATTATGTTGTTTCAATAAAAAAATTGATCATTAGAATCTACTTGCACACAAAATGGTCATAATTAAAACCACTTAATTTAAAAAAGAAATTATCTTTAATTTGATATGATTTTAGATTAATTTCATTTAGTGCGTTTTTTTGGTATTCCATACATAGTACAGTGAGAAATTGCCAACAAAACGATCCACATTAGCAAGATTTTTGTATTTAAAAATTAGTACAACTGAAAAAAGATCTGTCAGAGTAAAACTAATAAAATGGACAATTTTCAAGAAGAAATGGTAAGAAAACATCTGGAAATTGAGAATCTATTAAAAAAGTTAATTTAATAATTGCTTTAAGGAGGGGGTTTGTTCGTAGACTGCTACATTAATATGTGGTGTTAAAGTGAGCTTGAAGCTCGCCTTAATTCTTTATATACGTGACCCGATTTGAAATCAGTTTGATTCGCCTCGATTCTGGTCGGGGATCGGAGTAGAGTCAAAATTTGAGAAGAAAAACCTGCGTGGAGGAGTTGGTTTAACAGATAATGCATTATGGTCTGTTTATTTGCATGTTTGTGAACAAAAAATATAGTTTTGTTTCAATTACAGTAGATGGCATACTTTTACATGGTGCTGATGAAGTAATTAGTTCTTCATTCTTAAAGCCTAGTACATACTTCCTCGTGAAGTGAACGTTCGCCAGTGGAGAAATTGAAATTTTGACATTGCTCACTGGTACACACTTGTGAATACACGTTGTGAACAAATGTCAAAGCTTCACCAACAGTTCCCGTACATTTTGCACGTGAATTGCCCGTGAACGAAAACTCTCCACTTTGTTCTCCACTCAGCTTCACGAGCAAGTTCACGGGTGAACCAAAAACTGAAATTTGTATGGGTTCACGAGATGGTTCACAAGTATGTACTAGGCTTAAACACGAATCAAACTATCTCACTTGCACCTCATAAGAAACATCGAAACACCATTTGCATTTTAGAAAGTGCTGTCAAACTTAATTATTTTTAAATCTTTTTGTGCGTTGGAAACACCGTGAAGATTTATTTTAACTAAACTGAGATAAACCTTTGGTGGAAATATAGAAAAAAAATAAATATATTTTCTATTGTTTTCTCTTGCAAAATAAGCCCAGTTAGTCCATTTTCACGAACAAAACTAAACAATATCAACAGTAATAGATTGATTTTTTCCCCAATGGAAAACACACATGATTCCAAATGCACAACTACTCAACGAACACAGCCATCGAGATACAAATGCAATATCTATCGTACCAACATTTGAGAACGAAATCACATAAGATCCATTCGAGACTCGTATAAATGGCAAAACCATCCACAGTAAGTTCCTACTCTAACTTTTATCGGTGTTATTCATACTATGGATATTGTTTTTGTTAATCGTGTAAAATAATACTATACTATGGATAGATTTTCCAACAAAACACGGATATTTTTAAAATATCAATCAGACGTTGCCGTCTGTCCGATTAACATAATTTAATCACAGTAAATGGTATTTTAAAAGTTAAAAGAGATGAATATAATTTGGAATATAAGAAAAGAAAATTATACAACAGTGAACATATAAAAGGCTTGATTAATGATTTGGATTTTATAGGTCATTGTTTTTTTATAAAAGAAGTATAGCTCTGTAAAGTCGCAATTAAGAAGAGCTATTACTTTTGCCTTGCTTAATAAATCACTGCCAAAGAACGTTCTTCTCACTTCTTTTTAGGGTTAGGCACTTTCCGATGATATGCATAATGTCTTCTTTCACCGACTTGTTGCAAAGCGTTAAAATTATTGGAAGATCGTCTCGGTGGAGCATGAAGTTCAATCTTACCAACTCTCCTATTATCTTAAATATAGCCGATTTTAACTTTATATTAGAATCAATCCTAAAATAATATCTTTCACAAAGATTGTGTTGAAGACTGCTGTATGTGGTTCTATGTACTGATGAAGTCGCTTGAGGGATACATTGAAGCCTGTATTTTTCGTCTAATTCGGCGATGGGAGATCATAGAGTGGATTTTTGACATCCCTTCCATTACATGACTGCACCTTGAGTGTAAAATTCATATCATAATAGCCAGCCAGTTCCTTTAATTTCTCGACCCAAAGACTCTCATTTTGAATAGTATAGAGAGCTATAACTTTTGACAATCTTTGATTAGGCATGTTAAAAACTCTCAAAAGAGAGTCAATATGTAGCTTAATCGTTTTAATAAAGAGCGGAGATAGTAATTTGTCAACAGTTTCATATTTTTCATACCAAGTTTGAGTTGCGTACAGTATTATAGATTCGGCTACTGAAGTGAAAACTTTGTGTTATTTTATATAATAAGAAACAAGATTAGCGCTTATTGTACTCTTGGTTTTTACATAGGTTCTCCTTACAATGGGTTTTTATTTATTTAAATTAACCGCTCCTCGCAGTTTATAACAAGCGGTTTATTATAAGATGGAGAATGCACGCTGCTCTATCAAGGTCGGAAAAGATCTTACCGATTCATTTGATGTCAAAAAAGGTTTTAGACAAGGCGATGCACTGTCATGCGACTTCTTCAACATCGTTCTGGAAGAATTGTGCAAAACTCAACCGTCAACACTAAAGGCACAATCTTCCAAAGGTCCATCCAATTACTCGGATACGCAGATGATATTGACATAATTGGAAGATCAAAGCGTGATGTCAGTGGAGCGTTTTTGAGCATTGCGACGGAAGCGAAGAAGATGGGTTTAGTGGTCAATGAGGGCAAGACCAAGTATATGCTGTCATCAAAAAAGGACACTGAACGACGACGTCTTGGACAAAACGTCACCATGGACAGCTATAACTTTGAGGTAGTTAAGGACTTTGTTTACCTATTCAACGCTATTAATACAGACAACGACACCAGCGCTGAAATCAAACGAAGAATAACTCTTGCAAATCGCCTCTCTCTAGCATCTAAAATCACCATCTATAAGACAGTCATCATCCCGGTTCTCATTTATGGCGCTGAGGCCTGGACCCTGTCAAAGAAAAATGAGAGCGTCTTAGGATGCTTCGAGAGAAAATTCTTCGGGTGATTTTTGGTCCCGTACGCATAGATTGAGAATGGAGGAGAAGATATAACGACGAACTGTACGGGCTGTACAGCGACACTGATCTAGTTAGCAGAATTAAAGTCCAACGGCTTAGATGACTAGGTCATGTAGAGCGGATGGACACGAACGCTCCAGCCGGGAAGGTCTTCAAATCCTATCCCGGGTGGGAGAGGACCTCAACCAACTTGGCGTACGAAACTGGAGACAGCTAGCTAGGGACCGAGCTGGGTGGAGACGCATGTTGGTTGAGGCCCAGGTCAGCCCCGGACTGTAGCGCCACCTTAAGTAAGTAAGTAAGGTTGATTATTAGTTGCAGTTTTTGAGGTGAATAAGCAAAAAGGACAACGTCGTCGGCACACAGAATTGCTTTTATCTTGTCCTTGTAAATCCTTGTTTTTATTTTCCGACCTTTCAAATTGTGTTGTCATTTCCTTATTGTACAGCTTGAAAAAACAAGGCTCTTCTATCGATAGCATAGAAGGCGGCCTTGAAATCTATGAACGGGACATATAGCTTCCGTATGATAACCACGTAAAGTAATATAAAGAATGTCTTTGGTCCTCTGACAAACATTTTCTATCGAAACAATGAGTTATGTTTTTATTTATTTATTTATTTTTCATCTGTCGACTTACATCTATCAGACTAACATTAACAATAAATATTATAATAATGATAAAATAAATTATATAATGTAATAATATGTACAACTTAAATTAAAACTTAGTTTCCAAAATGCAAAGCACCACTGTATATAACGTATAGAACATTTTGTTTAAACATTGATTTCACTCGACTAAAGTCGGTTACATTGGAAATGGAGACCTTATCTCTAGACCTTATAGATCTTTCAGGTGCATAAATATTAAAAAGAGAAATATTAAATATTAAAACATTATTAAAAAATATTACATCGGTCTTTATAATAATGAGCAAAATCCCAATCCAGCTTTCTAATAGCATAACGTGTAAATCTTTTCTGAATGTTTTCAATTCTAACATAATAGGATCCCATATAACAGAACAATACTCCAAAACAGATCTTACATTTTGAATTCATAATATACAAAGACAAATCATTTATGAAAAGCAGAAAAAGTATAGGGCCCAAATGACTTCCCTGAGGAACTCCAGATCGGTTAAAGATAACCTTTGACATTTTGTTTCCAATACGGACAAATTGCCTTCGTCCAGTCACATAAATGGACAACCATATGAGCAAAGAAGAGTGAAACCCCATTAACTGTAATTTTCTCATAAGTATTTGATGTTGAACCCTGTCAAAGGCCTTTGCAAAGTCAGTAAATATAACATCTACCTGATAACCATCCTCTAATTCAGTCCTTAAGAAATTAGAAAATATAGTTAAATTGGTAGTGGTAGATCGACCGGTTAAAAACCCGTGTTGGGGTTCGCAAATGTAGTTCTTCACTTCATTATAAATTCTTCGTTTTCCAATTGCTTCGAAAATGTTCGGGATCAATGGCAATTTAGATACAGGAATATAGTTAGAAATGTTTTGTCTTGAACCTGATTTGAATATTGGCGTTATTAAGGATACTTTCCATGAATCCAGAAATTCTCCAGTTTGTAAACATAAGTTGAAGATTGAAGTAAGTACTATTGCCATAAACTCAGAACAATTTTTGAAAAATATGGGTGGAATGTTGTCAGGATTACAAGCAAGGTTTGAGTCGAAACTCGACAATTCAGCCTTTAATTTATCCACAGTTAGAATCACATAACCAAGATTGGTTATATTATTTCCCCTATAAATTTGACTGAAAGAAAGAACTGAACATATCTGAACATAAGATATTATTTCATTTACCAAGGAATTTTTTATTAACAAAATTAAACATTTTCTATTGTTTTGCTTGCTCTGAAAAAGAATTCTTTTATGACATAAAAGAAAGAAATATTTATGGACTGACAATATTTTGACCATACAGCATTTTAAACAAAAATAAAGTTTTATGACTCGAACAGTGTTTAACCCAATTAGCAAGAAGCACTTGGAAAACATGCACCTTCCCTGTTCTGTTTGGGATTGGTGAAAGTGTGACCATAGCCTCTCCGTGGCGGCCGCTAGAAAGAAACCCCAAAAGATTTGGCTAATATGGTCAGGCTATTCCCATACGTTGGCGACAGGAAGTTTTAGCAAATCCGTCCGAAACATGACGCAGTATACACCACGCTGCACATTTTGCAAGGATAGAGAGAGAAATCTGATTACCGATCTTGCAGGCATACTGGAGCGGTAGGAAGTGTATTTCAATGAATTTTACACCACACTCTTCAACAATGCACTGAATAATGCATATTATCCAGTGCATTGGAAGACTGCTGTGGTTCATCCTCTCCCGAAAAAGGGAAAGGACAACTCCAACCCGTCAAATCTTCGGTCGATAAGTCTTCTTCCGAGCATCAGCAAAGTTTTCGAAAAGATCATTAATAGGGCTCTGGCTAAGTGGGCTGCGGACAACAAAATAATTCCGGATAAACAGTTCGGGTTCAAGGCGGGTCATGACACAATTCATGCTGCGTCTAAACTCGTTTCTGATATCCAATGGAATAAATCAAAACAACAATGCACAGGTGCTGTTCTGGTTGATTTGGAAAAGGCCTTTGACACCGTATGGTTAGAGGGTCTTTACCTAAAACTAAGCAGGCTTGGCATAAGCAAGCCATTGTTGTATATACTTTATGATATGCTTAACGGTAGAAAGTTTGTTGTCAAAAGTGGCAATGTACCTTCTACCACAACATTCTCAATTAAAAATGGTCTTCAACAGGGAGCGGTGAATTCGCCGATTCTCTTCAGCATTTACACCAGCGATCTGATAGGTAGTCTTACAAAGGCAATTGCGTACGCCGATGATCTAATTGCGTACAGAACGGCCCGAAAGGTTGAGATTATTAGAATTATCTTGCAGCGTGATTTCGACAAGATTCAGCGATATTGCGACGACTGGAAACTGAAAATAAATGTCCAGAAGTCAGAGACAATTCTGTTCCGGACTCCGTTGGCTAGGGCCACGAGGGATACGTGTAAAAATTGGCGCAAGATGGTCATCGTTGATCTTCACGGGCAGCCATTAGCGAGCAAAAGTGTAGTGAAGTACCTCGGTATCTGGTTAGATCAGTATTTATATTTCGACAGACATATAAATGCTGCTCTGACCAGGGCCAGAGGAGCCTTCGCTCTGACGAAACGGCTGTTTTTTAGCAGTCGGCTTGACCCCAGAGTGAAGGTAATTTGCTACATGGCCCTCATACGGCCAATGATCGTGTATGGTTGTCCTGTGTGGTTCAACGTTGCCACTTCCCAGATGGAGAAGTTTTGGGTGTTCGAGCGGCAGTGTTTACGACGCTGTACCGGCTTATATCGAACAGCCGAATCTTCTTATGTGCATTACTATTCCAACGAGGTCCTATACAACGGGGCTCGAATCAACAGAATTGACAATTTCGTGATAAAACTCGTTCGAGATCACATTGCAAGAGCTATGTCTTCGACCAACAATTTAATTTTCGGGGCGTTCTATCCGAACGACAAGTATTTTGAAAGTGCACGCTTGAGCGGGTTCATTCCACCAGAGGCATTCCTCTTTTTAGACAAATGCGGTCTGATACAGGATAGATTGGCAGTTCCGTTAATCTACCACGTCAGACTAAGAACCGTGGATAGGCGACTCCCGTACAGTCGGGACGTCATGGCACAAGGCGAAGCGGAGCTCCTTCTGTTCAGTAGGGCTGTGTCCGAACGGGACCGAACTGATCGGGTGAAGCAGGAGAACCAGTTTTGGTGGCTTCAATCGGCACTTGATAGTGGGTAGTCGGGATGGGGTTCTAAGCCTTGGCCGGCTTACATACTTGTTTTATAGTTTTAGGGTTTAGTTTTAAGTAGAATAGGCGTGGTGGCACAAAAAGAAATAGAAAAAAAAAATACAAAGAAAAAAATGTAAAAAAAGAACATTAAAATAAAAAAAAAAAACATGGATTAAAAAAAAAAGAAAAAAAAAAGACAACAAAATATGAACAACAAAAATGTTAGATAGTTAGATTTGCTGCTGTGGTTGTTCTAGTTTTAAATAGTTTATAGGTAGAATAGGTAGTTAAAGTTAGCTTTAAGTTTTATTTAAGGACCTAATTTTAAGTAGTTTGTAAGTAAAAATAAAAATGGATATTGATATTAGTTTTTTTTTCAAATTTTCTAATAAATACAAAAATAAATAAAATTAAAATGAAGTAAAATAGATCTTAGGGCCGAAAGGCAATAGTTTTAAGTGTTATAGTTTAACTTAGAGTGTCCGTATGGGACCATTAAGTTAGTTGTAAGTTATGGATAATTAGGCTAGTTTTATGAATTTTCGTCTAGCTTTAAGAAAGGTTTAAGATTGAATAAATAAAAATGAATTTGAAAAAAAAAAAAAAAGTGCGTTGGACTGTGATGCAAGGGGTCTTGGGTTCAATCCCTGCCTGTGCCAGCTTAATTTAAAAAAAAATTAATTTTCGCGGGTACTGCCTCTTGCGAGGAATTGACAAATCCTTCAAGAGTAATTCTTGTCATAAAAACGTGCTTTCTCAAACTAGCCGTTCGGATTCGGCCTAAAATTGTAGGTCCCTTCTATTCCTGACAACAGTACTCGCACACAGGAATGGTTGAGAGTTGTAAGACGCTAGGCCCTGGTTCACAACGGACTGTTGCGCCACCCCATTTGATTTTTTTTTAAATATAACCAGGTTCTAAGACTTCATAAATTTGCACTACACAGTTTGGATCAAAAAATGGCTGGTAGGTTTAAGCTGTCATCTGTAAAGGCGAGAAACCATTTAACTTGAGCTTGAAAATCGAATTGATATTTACTAAGAAAAAAAAATATAAAGGGCCCAGTACAGACCCTTGAGGAACTCTATTTTAATACGATTTACGGATACTGTTTAGATTCAATTTTTTAGATTTGAAATAAGCCATCCAAAAATATTATAATATAATATAAAAATATAATATATGTACATTTATAATTTTTGTTAGAAGTAAATAATGGTCCATCTTGTCAACTGCCTTTATCATACCAATAAACAATAACGAAGGCATACAAATATAAAAATAATTTTTATTATAAGTTTTTCGAATGTTTGAATTCAGAAATTGTGGATAGAAGATAAAAAGTTTGAAACAGTTTTTGTATCTCCCTTTTTAAAAAATAGTATAACCTCGGGACACTTGACTTATTTTCGGAAACAACCTTAAGTACCCGTGGCATGATGGTTTGTGCGTTGGACTGTCATGCAAGGGGTCTTGGGTTCATTCCCTGCCTGTGCCACCTTAATTTAAAAAAAAAAAATTAATTTCGCGGGTACTGCCTCTTGCGAGGAATTGACAAATCCTTCAAGAGTAATTCTTGTCATGAAAAAGTGCTTTCTCAAACTAGCCGTTCGGATTCGGCATAAAATTGTAGGTCCCCTCCATTCCTGACAACATTACTCGCACACAGGAATGGTTGAGAGTTGTAAGTCACTAGGCCCTGGTTCACAACGGACTGTTGCGCCACCCCATTTGATTTGAACCTTAAGCAACACTTAAGTTAAATAGAAAACTTAACACATCAGACATAGACAAAACAACTTTTCTATTGTTTAAAGTAATATCATAATATCATTATGTAGGTTTCAAAAGATGTAATAGAATAGAACTGAAAGCTATTTCTTTGAACATATTCTGATAATGATTTTTACAATCGAAACAACGAAACTTAAAAATGGTTCCAGTTTTTCAGAGAAAGCAGTAAAATATTCATTGAAATAATTCGCTTTAATTCAGTCACTAATGATTGTAACTTTCTGGCCAGCATCATTTTTAAACAAGTACTGACCAATTATTTCACTAACCCATAAATCATATTTAAACAAATTTAAGCCTTTTGGATAGGATCCAAAAAAGAGCTTTGAAAATGAAATTCGATAAAACTATTAACGAAACAATTATAGGTCACTCGAACACCCCCGCAATGTTTCATGTCTTTCGTTGTTTTACCGATATTCAACCGTAGTACTCGAACTTAAAGGAATGCTCATCAGTTCAACCTTGAGCTCAATTTTGGAAGTACTGTCAAGTATAGAGATTATTTTTTTAACCGCACATGGAGAATGTGGAATGCCTTACCCAATTCTGTTATTCCCTTTCATTTTGATATTCAAAACATTAAGTCAAATGTGCACCGGTATTCCATCTTTAATTCTCTCCTATTTTCCTAAAGCTCGCACTGTGTTTAAACTTTAAGGATGTTAGGGGTATTAATAACCCCCTTAAAAATAAATAAATAGTCACTCTTTGCAGATGTAACGCTGTCTCAACACACACTTGAGAAATATCATCGCAGTTTTGTTATTCACGTTAAAATGCCAAAGCAAATCAAAAAGAAATCCCTTACCAAATTAAAGTTCTAGACCTCTAAAACAAAATCACCCCTAAAATTAACGAGTAAACGCACTTTTCATTCTTATTTGGTGATAGTATTTCACCACCTTCATAGAGGAGCAGAACAGCTTCTGCCGAGTCAGCTTATAACAAAATTCTACATCCTTTTTTTTTAAGTCAAAAAGATACTCTGTCATTTTAATAAGACATTTTAATACCATGTCTTTTATTTTTACTAATTATATCCATTTGATATAATTTAATCCATCAGAGTCACTTTCTGCAAGTAAAATTGGCAAACATTTATATATTCGTATATATTAATGTGTATCCTTGTACAAAAAAGAAACCTTAAAACAATAATAAATTATTTTGTCCTGAATAAGTCAACCCTATAACCAATGCCATTACAATCCATAACCTTGTTAAAGAAGAGTATTACCAGTAAATGCTATGAAGACAAACGTCAGGACTCGAGCATTAACATTTTTGTTGCTTTTATTCTTATATGAAGAAATGTACTGCATGTATGGTATGTATCAAGGAGTTAATTAGGGTGGTTCATAATTTACTTTTTAGTCAAAAGCTGGTGAAGGATTTATTAGGTTAGGGTTGGGTTAGGTTGAAGTGACTGTCCGTGATATTGTAAGACGCACTTAGGCCAGTTTAATGGCCCATTGTGATACCACATGCATCCTGAGACTTTCTTCTAAGCTTAATTAAACGAGTTTGAGTCCGCTTAAGAAAAGTGAAAGACTGATTATGTCTTTGATTGAGATCGGGAAAGAAGAGTTTTCGTAGGTAATTCTTGAGTTTTTGAGCTAGAGCAGGGTTTGTGCAGAGGAGGTGAAGAACTGTTTCCTCCTCTTTCTCATCCATACAAGTTCTGCAAAAGTCTTTTGAGAATACGACTAGCCGCGTGGTGTACTTTTCTATAAGGCAGTGCCCGGTAATAACACCGATTATAGAACTTTTATCCGATCTGCTTAGAGATAGCAAGGACTTTGAGCTCTTTAGGTCTTTTTTTTTATATAAAGTACAGGCTCTCAAGGGGATCTAAATACCCTTAACACGTTTACGGTTAAACACAGTGCGAGTATTAGGAAAATAGGGAAGGTCGAAAGAGGAGATATTGGTACACATTGGTCTTAAAATTTCGAATATTGAAATGGGAGATGAAGACCTAGTTGGGTAAAGTATTCCACATTCTCGGTGATTGGGTAAAAAAAGAATCTCTATACTTAACAGTACGTCCGAAATTGAGCTCGAGGGTAAATTGATAAGCATTCCTAGAAGTGCAAGTATTACGGCTGAATTGTTTCAGGGGGGGGATGCAACTGGCTAATTCGACAAAACATTGTTTGTAAAAGTATCTCTAAAACAACGAAAGGCTAGAAGCATTGCGCCGATGTTCGAGAGATGTAAATGTTTCGATTATAGTTCTATTGCCTATCATTTTCAAAGCCCTTTTTTGTATCCTATCTAAAAGGCTCTAACTTGTTTTAGGGGCTCCTGCTCAAATATGCGAGTTATATTCAAGTTTTGGAAGATTGAAGGCTTTGTAAACTACCGCCATCAGAAGGGGTGGAAAATTTCTTGAAATCCTAAGCACCTGGCAACATTTTTGGCAATATCAAATATGTGATCATTTCATAAAATGTGATCTGTGATACACATACCGGGTAGTGACAGTCGATTAGTTTCCTGGATGCAAGTGCCACTCATAGAAAGCGGCATCGGAGGTGTGTTACGGTTTATCGACATGAGACAGCAATGAGTTTTCGAAGCAGTACACTCTGCTCGGTTTCTGACTTCACATTGGACAATGCTGTCAAGATCAGAGTTTAATGAGCTTATCATACTCTGCCGTTGAAGTTCCAAATCCGAAAGACAAGGATGTGAATCTAGAAACGAATATGAAAAGCTGAGTGTAATGTCGGCGGCGATACAGTTTAATGGATTAGAAGAGGCAGACAAAAGATCATTTATGAGTATGTAAGGAAGAGAGTCGGAGATACCAGCGTTTATTTTATGAATTTCAGACTTGAAACCATTCAATACAACTGGTATTGAACGGTTAGACAGGTAATTTCTAATCCAACGAAGAAAAGATTCATCAATACCAAAAGCACGTATTTTCGATCAGAGAGCTTGGTGCCAAAATTCTATCAAATGCTCTTGAAATATCAAGTGCAATAATCTTACTTTCTCCAAAACGATGTAGATTTGTGCCACTGTTCGGTGAGATAAACCATGAGATCACCAGTGGACCTATTGCTACGAAAGCCATATTGCCGGTCATTAAGAAGCTTTCGTTCTTCGAAATATTTCTTGAGCTGAAAATTAATCAGCGTTTCCATGACCTCGGAAAGAAGGGACGTGAGTGCTATTGGACGATAGTTAGGGGGAGAAGAGGATTTGCCTTTTTTAGGGACAGGCTGGACAAATGCTATATTCCATCCACTCGGAAAGAGACCTGTAGAGTAGGAAAGATGGAAAAGCTTACGCAGTGGTTTTGCCAGCCTGGAAGAATACTTCGTCAGAAAAATAGGGGGAATATATTCCAGGCTAGCGGATTTGAGAGTGCGAAAGAAGATTCGTCCCATAGAATCGTTTACGCTCTCAAGAACAGGAAGACTCATGACACTTTCCAGTAGCATCAAATTAACTGCAAAGTGTGCTGCAAGCAAATTGGCTTTATCAGACGAGCTTACATAGGGAGTGCCATTGTGGACAGGCGTTGGAACCGAGGATGACGTGGTGTTTTGTAGGTTTTTTACAAATTATGCTTTTCTTGACCTGAGGAGCGGTGATGTATTTCTACCTGATGTGTGCCTACTTCATAGCGTCTTGTATTAGCAGAATTATCCAAACGTGCTAGAATGGGTTTCACTCAATCATTACTGGTGAGTTAACTTGCTTTACAATTTCCAGGAATGTCTCTATGGCCCGGCGCTCATCAAAATTGTTTAGAGAAAGAATCCAGAGATTTGATAGCGGCCTGAATATCTGAGAAAATACGGATATCAGATGCTGAAATCAAGTTTTCCTTCAAGCATTACAAGACTTCTTTTATCGCCAAATGTTTCGCCTGGAACACCTAAATGATTGGAAGACGGAATAAGAGTACACACTTTCATCAACCCCTTCATTTGTTTTTGATATATCTGTGTAGAAGTGGATTAACTCGTCTTCCAGGAATGCTCTTTTCTCCCAGAAAGATCTGGAAGGTATAGAAATCTGAAAGTTTCTCTTGAATTGCAGTTGAGGGATGGTGTAGCCTGTGTGTTTTTGAAAAGATTCTCCGTAATTCTAAATTCTCGATCAAGCTTCGAGGTAAATAGCAAAGCTTGCACCTATTTTTTTGTTAAGTATTATGAAGACTGGTTTGTGTAACGACGTTTCAACCGATTTACCTTTACAGTAAGTATGTTGAGACGTAGACAGAAGTCTTTTGTCAATTTTTGCCCTTAAATGATTATCAATCAATCCTTCGAAGATCTTAAGAAGTAATGATGATAGATTTAGGGATCGTAGATCTTTAGGGTTGCTTTGCGAGTATTTTCAAGATTTGGGTATAAAAACAACTTTCACTTTTCGCCATGCCGAGGCAATATGGACAAGATAAAATAAGCTATTAAAAATTGCCTCAAGGATTGGTGCAATTATGTCCGAGACTATTTATAGTTCGGCTGGTATTATGCCACCTAGATTTAAATAGTTCCAAGCCATTGAAAGCTCATTTTAGTTTGTCCCTTGTGATCAGATCAGACCTAGTGGATATGTTACATTGGAACATATCCACATTGGTCGTCAGGTAAGCCAATACGTTTGAAAATTTGAATGCCATCAGAGTAAATTAAAACAGATGAGTGTTTTATAATAGAAGGTAAGTGGTTAACGTATAAAATAAACAGTAAAGGTCCTAAGTGGCTACCTTGTGGTACGCCAGAGTTGGTATAAAAATGATGTATGATCTATTACATAAGTACGACGAAACCCAACTAACAAACTTATCGTTAAAGCCTTGGGATTTAAGTTTGGTAGTTAATGTTTTATGGCACAATTTATCAAAGGCCTTACGAAGACACAGTCAATTCGTTTCCGTTTTTCAAACGAATCTAAACAAAAAGAACTGAAACGAAAGAGGTTAGTAACTGTTGACTTATTTTGAACAAAACAATGTTGACTGTCACATATTATAGACTTGCAATTAAACGATATGACTTTACAAATAATAGACTCAAATAACTTAGGGATGAGGGACAGTTTTGCAATGGGACGATAATTTTGTTCTTCAATTTTACTACCCTTTTTATGTACCGGTGTTATGAACGAACTCTTCCAAATTTCAAGAAAAATTGACGATTTGAGCGATTCATCAAAAAGAATATGAAGAGGATAGGATAAATAAGATGCGCATTTTTTCAAAACATAAAAAGGTACCCCATCTGGACCAGGGCTATAACAAACGTTAAGTTCTGAAGCTTTTGCGAACAATTTCATCTTCATAGATACAAAGACTAATTTTGTGAGAGGGCTAATGACTCAGGCATTTGACAAGGGTTCGCTACTTCGAAAGCATCTTTGAAAAAATGTTCACACCAATTTGCAATTTTGTCAGTCATGGCTAAGTTCGTTGTTGAAAGACATGCAGTTTGGATACCCGTCAGTATTTCTCTTACTATTAACATAGCTTCAAAAGTTTGTTGGGAGTGTATAAACATATTTCTTAGCTTATTTTATATTACCAAGTCATTATCAGCTTTTTTTTATATTTAATCCAGACTTTCTTCTTTTATTTTTTTAAGTTTTTTTAAGAAGAGTCAAACCATAGAGGAGATTTAGAAATATTGTGCGGTTGTCGCAATGGTATGGTCTCATAAAAAAAGTTAAAAAGAACACAGTTAACAAATGATTCCAGTTAACATTACATAACAGGTTGAAAAGTTATGTAATGCTACAAGTTTCGGTTAGATAGGTACCAGAAAAGTGAGCATCCAGTAGTAAGTTCAGTTATTCTTGAATTGAAATTGTCCAGGAGCCATCTGCATTTTTCACACAGCTTGGCATCGCTGGACTAGTTGAAAGAATTTCCGTAGCCTGGAGTCTTCGGAAATTTCTTCCATATCGTGCCCCAGAACAACCGTCAGGAAGATCACTTATACTTCCTTAGTGCCTTCTTATGATTCTTGGCTTGTGTTGTGTCTTTGACTCTGTTAAAGAGTTTCTTCCATTCTCTTCTAAACGAGTCGAGCTCTGAGGCCCACCATTGTGATTTCCTTTTTGCCTCTTTGAGTATAAGTGGACAAGAACTTTCTAATAATCTATTCTTAGCTACGGTAAAGTCATTGACTTTATTATCAAGTTCAAAAGCGTTGACTAAATAGTCCCTTTTTGTTGTTTGTTTCTGTTTGCAACCGAATCAGTTTTCCGAAAATTTCGAAATATCAATGGAATACAGTTTTTATCCACATTGATATTGAATTGGATATATCTATGGTCGGAGAACGAGTATTCTTTGAATACTTCCAGTCAAAGTTCATATGGTGAACAGTATCGGAGACAAGAGTTATATATAAAAGTAGGGTTATTAACTTCACTTAAAATAATAACTGTTCTCCTTGGTATGCCATTTCTTAGTAGAACATTTGTTACTTTCAAATATTAAAACTAAAACAACTTAAAACAAAAAAAAAATAAAAAAATATTTTGTTGTTAGGAACCACCCTTATGTATACCATTTTATACATTATATTGTTTGTTTTGTTGATTTTTTGGCTTAGATACTATTAAAGTAGTCTATATATAGAAAAGGACGAAATCCTTGGAATGCAATTAATTAAGAAAACATTTAGTGTGACTTTCTGAATATTACCCACCGCCAATCTCACCCCACAATCATACCACCATCCGACGGATATCCGAGAAACCATGACCAGTCATTAAATGGTTTTTAACACTTCCAAGGTTTGATCAAATAAGCATATAACCTAACCTTATTTCGGTCGTTTCGAATTCCATTAAATGGTACGAGAAAATATCCTTGCAAACAAATTTAGATCATGTGTATACATAGAAGAAATACGATAGAGCAAAACATGGATTTTGGGGATGGGGGTTCTAAATACATTTCCAAAAAGGATAATGTAAGTTTATGTTCAATTATTATATTCGACAATGGTTTTAACAGAACACAGAAAAACATTTTAGTTTTTTCTCTTCAAAAAGAATTTCAAAAATGTTTGAGAGGAAACTTCAGGTTCTAGGACGAAAATTCGTAAACTTACACAATATTTTGTAGAAAATAAAAGAATCTGTCTTGAAAGCTAAAAATAGATAAGTAGGTATATTTCAATGGTTGAAGCAACAATAATTCTGACATTCAAAATCAATTCCAACGTTATTGTTGAATTTCTAAAGAAGCTTACAAAATATATCTACAATTGTAAATCATGAAAAATAAGGATATTCTTTAAATAGGCCATACACTTGAAGTACCGTGGAAAACCAATTATTTTATTTTTGTTTGTATTTATGTGCTATCCACTGTTCGTTTTATTATTTCCACTTAAAATCAATAACAACCTATATAATATGTTTCATGTACCTATAAGGCTTGGCGAGTAGGTTAGGTCAAGGAACGAAAAAAGTCCTTAGAACGAGTTTTTGCCAATTGGTTTGCTATACATTTTGACAGGTCCTAAGAGCCATGTTTTTTGTATCTGATGCTATTTTATAATCTTTCTTTTGTTATATTTGTCAGACATTTAAGACAAATTACAAGAAACGTATAGACAACATGATTTGTTGGAAGAGTTGGAAACTGACACCAATTTTAGCAGACAAATAATATGTTGTGGCTCATTTTTGAATGAACGGCATGAAGCTTCGAAAAATTACTACTCGTCAAGTTTTATATAAAACTGTGTCGCTGATATAGACTGTTAAACAAATTTAGATGATGGCACTTGATCTTTTTTCGACTCTTGTGGACTTGCCCCAAGTCTCAGATAAACTATCAAATAAAAAGGATCGGCTGGTGACAAAACTTAAGATATCAGTAATAAGAGAAAAAAAATGATATAACAAAATTAATGCCATAACAAAAATATTGACAGTCGAAAAAGGAGCAAAATGTGACCATATTGGTTATTTTTGTTATTGCACATTGTTTGTATGCTAAGAAATCACTTAGCACAGGAAAGCCACTGGCAAGGGTACCATCGCCATAATAAATAACAAGACGTCATTTTTTATCAGAGCCAGAATTTCCTCTCCATTTTTTTCTTCAAAACTAGAGATAATGTAGTTCAGAGTCCTCCTACACCTTGGAAAAGAAACTTGCTCATAAGCGACACTTCCTTAGCAAATCATAAAAACAATAACCGGTACAACAATTTAAAGGACTTCATAGTCAGATGATCGCTGATAAAAAGCCGATCGAATTTTCTATACAGATGGTTCGTTCAAGGAACCCATCTCTTCTTGCTCAGAAGTGGAATTACAATCAAATGAAGATTCAAAAATAATCCACCAAGGACTTCTTTTATTAATATTATTGTGTAAGCTACTTCCGCGATATTTTTTTTTATTTTGAGAAAAAAATAACAGCTGCTAATGACAGAAGTATCATTCATATTGGAAGTATCATTCAAAGCAACTTCGATGCAGGCCCAACGTAACGCAGACGAAGCCGAAGCTGAAACGTGTTTGTGTTTCAGCCATTAATTGTTGGAATATTTACTGACGAGCTCACTCGGGAGTTTTTGGCATTAATTGGACAGCGATTTAAAGCGAAACCTTTTCTTTCCAAAATCTGAGACTAGGAAAACTCGCTTTTGTTGTCAAAAAGGCTTTACATCCAAAGAGAGTGTCAATTTTATATAAATTGTAAAGTTGTTGCAAAAAGCAAGGACTTTTTTTACTGAAATTAAAATTTGGATGAACTCTCGTTCATTAAAGATGGTGCACTATGCAACACAGCCCATGCAACAATCGATCTTTTGCATACTAAATTCCCAAATCATGCGGTATCAACCGTCTTGACGATGTAAATTGGATTAAAGGGAATTGTGAACGCACGACTTTATGCTAAAAATCCGAAAAGGATTCAAGCTTTAAATGAAAATATCACATATAACAGGGCCTTGAAATATTAGAGTATAAGAATACTTTTTTAAAAGAATTAGCTGTCTCAAATTCGAACTCCCCTTAATTTTTGTAACGCATCAGGTTTTTAAATGTGACCCTTTAAAATTTACGAGTATAAGGTAAACCAAATCAAAAAACTTCCTTAACAATAAATTGTAGGTTAAGTACACATTTTCGGCTTCGTTTTCTGGAAATTCTTAAGTTATGAGAAATCTTGAATTTCATAGTTTTGAAAATACGCTTTAGAGTTAATTTAAGTTAAAAATATCCTTTAATGTGATTATTTTGAAAAATGTTTTTAAAACTTAATGTTAAAGCCTTGTTTAAAGAAGAGATAAGTTACACGAACAAAACATTCCTTCAAACCTTTTTGTATTAAAAACCTTTTCCGTAAATAATGTTCTACGTTTCTCTAAGATAAATGTGAGGCAACTAAAGTTTAACAACTTAACATGTTTTTTTTTAAATTGTTAGGAATGGAGGGGACCCAAAGTGTTACACAGAATTCGAACGACTAATTTGAGAACACTCTTTCCCCGACAGGAATTACTCTTGGAGGATTTGTCAATTCCTCGCATGAGGCAGTGACCGTTAAAAAACTTTAGGTGGAATAGGAAGGAATTGAACCCAGGACTTCTACCTTGACAGTCCTACGTACTTTTTTTTTAATTCGTTTTTAACTAACTAACCTGAACATACGGACAATCTAAGTAAAACTATAATACCAAATACTAATGCCTTTCGGCCCTATTTTCTATTTTTTGGTTAAGTCCAAGGCTTAAAACCCCATCCCCACCACCCACTATCAAGTGCCGTTTGAATGGTTCTTCTTCTTCACTCTATCAATTCGATCCTGGTCGGACACAGCCTTTATTAACCGAAGTAGTTCTGCTCCGGCTTAGGCCATGAGACACCGCGATTATAAAGGAGTTCTTATCTACGGTTCTTCGTCTGACAAGATAGATTAGCGAAACAGCCAATCTATTCTGTATGAGACATCATCTATTTAGAAAGAAGAATGCCTCTAGTAGAATAAAGCCGCCTGATCGTGGACTTTCAAAGTACTCGTCGTTCGGATATAACTCCCCGAAAATTAAATTTTTGGTCAGGCATAGCTCTCGCAATGTGACCTCAATAAAGTTTTATCACGAAATTATCAATTCTGTTGATTCGAGCCAGATTGAACAGAACCTCGTTGGAATAGTAATAACCGTAAGAAGATTTGGCTGTTCGATGTTAGCCAAGACACAAGACACAACCATAGACAATCATCGGCCGTATTAGCGCCATGTATCAAATTACCTTCACTCTGCGGTCAAGCCGACTGCTGTAAAACCGCCGTTTCATAAGACTGATAGTTTGTCTGGCCCTGGTCAGAGCAGAATTTATATGTCTGTCGAAATATAAATACTGACCTAATCAGATAACATAGTACTTGACTACCCTTTTCCTATCGATGACTATCTTGCGCCAATTCTTCCACATATACCTCTCTGACTTCTGGATTTATTTTCAGTATCCAGTCATCGCAATTTCGCTGAATCTTGTCGAAATCACGCTGCAAGAGAATTCTAATAATCTCAACCTTTAAGGATCGTTTTGATCGCTGGTGTAAATGTTGAAAAAAATCAGCGAATACACCGTTCCCTGTTGAAGACCATAGTCCTGCGCACTAATCATCACGCCACGGGTAATACAAATGAGAATGTTCGGTCTTACCAATAAAGACATAATATACTTTTATTGCATATTTAAAAAGAAACTTTTATTTGATCTACCACTTACACACTTAGCTCTAGGTTTACAATTATTGAATAATTTACAGAAGAAGATATTTCTTCAATGATTTTCATTTCCTAAAATACAAAAATTGGGGGATGCCTCAAGGCAATCAACAAGGGCCAATTCTTTTTATCACCGCTTTTATAAGTGGTTTCGACACCATATAAAGTTTTTTTTTTTTCAATTGGCGCGGGTAGATTTTGGCACCCCGTGGCGACCATTTTATTCTGGTGACATCTATCAAATTTTTTGTTTATTATTCAGTTGTTTATGCCAAATTATCATGGCGAGTTACACGATTAGGTGTTCGTTAACGTAAACGTTGCGCGCATTGGGCTTATTTTACTGTAGACGTTGTGGCCCTTCAAAGTCGACTCCTCAACGTTCGGTGGCCAAATGCGAGACGACCGGTTCAGTAAACAATCGGCCAACTCCCGCGGTCCGTGAAAGTGTACAGCAGAACCCGTGGCAGTCTATTCCTCGCCTTGCAGAAGAACTCGGCCTTCCACAGACTTCAACTTGGCGAATTTTGCGTCGGGACATAGGCCTACACACGTACAAAATCCAACTGACCCCGAAGATCAAAGTTCAACACCAAAAACAACGCCGTTTGTTCGGTAACTGAGCTTCGAATCGTTTGGAAGAGGACCCCAATCATCGAAAAATCATCTTTAGAGACGAGGCGCATGCTTGGATAAAAGGCTGTTGTAATAAGCAAAATTGCCGTATGGAGGACGAAACCAGCCCACTCGAGGTTCACCAGGTGATAATGAATCCTCAAAAAGTTAGTGTGGTGTGGATTTTGGGCCGGCGGAGTAATTGGTCCGTACTTTTTTTGGAAACGACGTTAGTGAAGAGGTCAACAGTGAGCGCTACACAACAATGATAAATAATTTTGAATGGCCCAAATTGAACCAAATGGACCTAGATGCAAACGTCACGATTGACATTTTGCAAGAACGATTTGAGGTAAGTTATCTCTTGCAGGGGTGCGCAGTGTGGTAGATTGCAAATCTAACCGGACAAAATGAAAAAAAAAAAGTTGAACCACATGACTTCTGATCATTTGTTTAGCCAAGCTTTTGAAAGATTTGTCGGAAGCTTCGTCCAGTAAGGGTATGGAATTGAAAAACTTTGTAAAAGATATAGTTCTGAGTATGTACCTTCAGTGGGCTTTTCTGCTGATGAAGCATTATCTTTAATAGTTGATGCTAATTTGTGGAAACATCAATATGAAGTTATTCGGCAGAAAGTCAAGTCCCTCGCATACAAACATTCAAAAACTGTTATCCAGCTGAGTTAACAATCACTGAGGTATATGCAAAAAGTTCACTGCAGTCATTAGTAAATCATACTGTTGAGAGGCTTTGCTTGGCTCAACAGGAGGTTTTACTGGTAATAGACGAATTGAGAACTGGCGAAGATCGTATTAATATTTTGATAAAGTGGGGATGCTATGGGGCTCAGCAAAATTAGTATAAGCAGAAATTTGTTTTGGAACAGGGCCATACGGATGAAAGTTTATTTAGTG
Organism: Eupeodes corollae; assembly: GCF_945859685.1. Lineage (NCBI taxonomy): Eukaryota > Metazoa > Arthropoda > Insecta > Diptera > Syrphidae > Eupeodes > Eupeodes corollae. Next base: position 105,177,760 of record NC_079147.1, read on the forward strand.
TTTCAAATGAATTTTAGCTCTTCAAAAAGAAAAATGATTGTTTGGCAACATCCAGCTCCTTCATCTACAAGATATTGCCAATCAAATTTGTTTTTGCCAAAAAATCCACTGACTTAATTTGTCTCCAGTTTTTATCCGAAATGGCGAACAAAATTTTCTTATTAACTCTAAGTGATAGACGGTAAAATATGAACTGCATTTTCATCTGTGACTTCGTCTTCTCAAACGTTCTACATATGTGGAACGAAACCAAGTCAGTTAAATAAACCTCCCGTGATATTAAATAAAAATGTCGTCGATCAAAGATCTCTGACCTTTGGAATGTCTCCGCTACATTCATGGATCCGTTCGAGGACCGGAAAATAAAGCCAAAGTGGCTGAAGGAAAAAAAAAGGATTCAACAGAAGTTTCGAACTGAGATGGGGTTGGTTGTAGACATGCCAACGCAACAAGCAGGTAATACGAATGATGGTAATACTGCTAAACGGTTCTTTCGAGCAGCTGAAAGGAGTTCCGAAATGACAGGTGTAAACAAAGAATTAATTGAACGATTTCACATTATTTTGGAAGCTTAAGGAAGTGGTTTTCCAATAAACAAAGATGCTTTTGAAGGTTTCATTATTGCAACAAGAACCTTATATTTAAATGAATACCCTTGGTATATAATGCCAGTTAGCGTCCACAAAATTCTTTTTCATGGAAAAGATATAGTAAAGTCTTGAGTTCTTCCAATAGGACAGCTGTCAGAAGAGACTCAAGAAGATAGAAATAAGGACACGAGGAAATTAAGAGAGGTATTTACTAAAAAAAAAACGCTGCCGAACTATTCAAAGCAGCAGGCGATGACTTGGTACGGAGCATGCACCAACTCATCTGCAAAATATGGTCGGAAGAAAGCATGCCCGATGAGTGGAATCTCAGCATAGTGTGCCCGATACATAAGCAAAGAGACCCTCTAAACTGCGCCAACTACAGAGGCATCAGTCTCCTTAACATTGCGTATAAGATCCTCTCTGCCGTATTATGTGAACGTCTGAAGCCATTCGTCAACAACCTGATTGGTCCTTATCAGTGTGGCTTCAGACCAGGAAAGTCCACTATCGACCAAATATTCACACTACGGCAGATCTTGGAAAAACCCTAGGAGCTTCAAATCGATACCCACCATCTCTTTATCGATTTTAAAGCCGCGTATGACAGCATTCATAGGCAAAAGCTCCACCGAGCAATGTCTAGTTTTGGCATCCCTGTCAAACTTATCCGTTTGTGCAGAATGACGATGGAGAATGCACGCTGCTCCATCAAGGTCGGAAAAGATCTCACCGATGCATTTGATGTCAAAAAAGATTTTAGACAAGGCGATGCACTGTCATGCGACTTTTTCAACATCGTTCTGGAAAGAATTGTGCAAAACTCAACCGTCAACACTAGAGGCACAATCTTCCAAAGATCCATCCAATTACTCGGATACGCAGATGATATTGACATAATTGGAAGATCAAAGCGAAGCGAAGAAGATGGGTTTAGTGGTCAATGAGGGCAAGACCAAGTATATGCTGTCATCAAAAAAGGACACTGAACGACGACGTCTTGGACAAAACTTCACCATGGACAGCTATAACTTTGAGTTAGTTAAGTACTTTGTCTACCTAGGCACCGCTATAAACACAGACTACACCAGCGCTGGTGAAAAATTCTTCGGGTGATTTTTGGTCCCGTACGCATAGATGGAGAATGGAGAAGATATAACGACGAACTGTACGGGCTGTACAGGGACACTGACCTAGTTAGCAGAATTAAAGTCCAACGGCTAAGATGGCTAGGTCATGTAGAGCGGATGGACATCAACACTCCAGCCCGGAAGGTCTTCGAATCCAATCCCGAGGGACGGCGGAGTAGAGGAAGACCGCGACTCAGGTGGCGCACCCAGGTGGGAGAGGACCTCAACCAACTTGGCGTGCGAAACTGGAGACAGCTAGCTAGGGACCGAGCTGGCTGGAGACGCATGTTGGTTGAGGCCCAGGTCCGCCCCTGACTGTAGCGCCACCTTAAGTAAGTAAGTAAGTATTTACTAAAAAAACGTCGAGAGTATATACAAATACAGATCTTTTGAATCTTCTTTTGATTTCATCTGATCCATTTATTGCAAACTTACGTCACAATGCTATTCGAGTTCGAGGTGTAATAACAAAGGAAGTTCTTTCGCTATTAACTTTTAATGCTCTTGAGGAGAAAGAATCTAAAGGACGTTCTTATCCCTCTACCTTCCCAAAATCATCATCCATTCCCACATAAACAAGGCATACCAGCCTACGCTTATGTCACCAACTCCTATCCCACCTCCCACGTTTGTAATGGCGAAAAAGCTAGCAACGGTCCTATCTCCTATACTCCTTCTCACCTCGCAGTGGACTAACAACAACATTGGCCACTCCGTAATTCTAAGGTACTTAGAATCAATTCCAAAGCACACAGACTACACCATCCCCCAACTACAATTCGACAGGAATTTCCAGATTTCTATACCTACCAGATCTTTTTGGGAGGATAGGACATTCTTGGAGGATGAGTCAATCCATTTTTACACAGATGGCTCAAAAACCAAAGAAGGGGTTGGTGGTGGTGTGTACTCTGAACGACTGAAATTAAGTCTCTCATTCCGCCTTCCCAATCATTTTAGCGTGTTCCAGGCGGAACTTTTGGCGATTAAGGAAGTCTGGTCTTGGCTCAAAGAAAACGTGATATCAACATCTGATATCCGTATTTTCTCCGACAGCCAGGCCTCTATCAAATCTCTGGACTCTGTCTCTACAAACTCTATAACAGTCCATAACTGTCGATCATCTGTAATGGAGATGGCACTTCAGTTTGATATTCACCTTTGCTGGTTGCCGGACCATAAAGACATTTCAGGTAACTGTAAGGCAGATAAACTCGCCAGGAACGGTACAGTACAGCCCATCCTACCACGTTTGGCAAGTACTGGTATACCAATCGCTACTTGTAAACTGCTACTAATGCAAGAAGCTGCGAGGAGGGCAGGCACCATAACCGGACACTTTCTATTAGGAAAGCACGCCACGAGACTAGGCGTATTCTCAAATGACTTTTGCAGAAGCTGTATGGACGAGGAAGAGGAAGAAACGGTTCTTCATCTTCTCTGCACATGCCCTGCCTTAGCTCGAAAACGCAAGAATGACCTAGGAGAATTCTTCTTTAACGATCTAAATCATATCGGTATAATCAGCCTCTCACATTTCATAAGGGACTCTAACTGGTTCCATTGAGCTTAGGAGGAAGCCTCAAGATTCATGTGGTATCACAATGGGCCATTAAACTGGCCTAAATGTGTCCGTTTCCATCTTGGACAGCTACTATAACCTAACCTAACCTAGAATCATTAATATATTGAAATCATTTTGTATGACAAAAATTAGCAGAAACTTAAACCAAAGCGAGTTATTAATTTTGTCCAGCAAGATTTGTGATCAACCACACTCTGGGGGTATGTGAATTGGCCACCAAGGTCATGGCTCTTAAAACATCTTGTAATTGCATTTTTAACACAAACTACGTCTTCAAAAATATCAATTTATATTGCCGCCCAAGACTTTATTTTGAAGACATTTCTTCAATGATTTTCTATTACTTTCGAAAAAAAATTGAGGGATTCCTCAGGGCAGTCATTTAGGACCACTTCTTTTTATCATCGCTTTTAAAAGTGGGGTTTCCAAACCATACCTCTGGTTTTTGTCTAATTATTTATTAATCAAAATACTTTGAACGTCACTGTTTCCAAAGTCGATTCATTGTTCATTTTCATTTCTCGAACACCCTTAAGTGTGTGTATTGTATACATACACATATCAAATTTGTGTTTTGCGTTGTGTATTGTATTTATGTATTTTGTTATGTATTATTATTTATTTATTTCATTTGATTTAATGGACTCGAAAGTTTGCCATTACCGCATTATTGAAGGCTGCGTTAAGGCCACACGAACCATACCTATCCTCTCTACGACTTCGACAGATTTTATTTTTTCCTGCGTTGCGAACCATTTTATCTTCATCATCCTTGTTTTTTGTTGGTTCTTGCCATCACCGTTGTTGTCGCTGTCATCATTGTGTACTTTATTGTTATAGGGGTTTCTTATAGTGTTACACCCCCCGTTCTTTCCCACCGAACACTGTAGCATTTTGTCTTTTTTTTCTATAGCTATACATTGTTCTTGGCTCATTCTTTTAAAAGGTCTTCCGGGGGGGTTTGTTGAATGGGCGGGTGTCTTGGCAAAAAAGAATAAGAGAAAAAGAACCACTGGAAGTTCCATGAAACGCGCAATATATGTTTAGACTTATGCCAACCATGACTGCGGTGTGGTATTAAAACACTCAAGAATAGAAAAATCAATAGAGACATACGAACTACGAACTAGGGCCAATAACAAGGAGCCTGCCCAGAAAAATGTAGGGTAGTTAGGCAGCAGCTTTAGCGGAATATAACAGTAGCAGAAGGTAGCTAGGTATATGACCAAAAGTACATAGTGATGACAAAAATTGTTATAGAGACGATATATCCGTTGATGGGAGTCTCATTGTTGTTGTTGTTGTTATTGTAAGTTGTCGTTGTCGGTGTTGCCGTTGTTGTGTAATTAAGTTTTGTTTATTCGTTCATTCACAGCAAAAATATGCAAGTTGAAGGTTATTTTTGTTGTTGTTGTAGTCGTATTCATTGTTAAGCTGCGTTCTATTTTTGTGATGAGATTCTTGACAAAAAAAAAAGCTTATGATGAAAATTACACCGAGTATACGGTAGTTAACTACATAAATACATAGGTCCTCATCAAAAACTACGACGCGACATAAATAAACGTTAACATGTGCCGTGTTAAGCTTTTTTGTGAATAATTTTGACAAAAATATTTATGGCACTTCATCACGGTATTTAGAGGTTTAGAAGCATCACAAGTATAGGCACTGACTGAGACTACCTTAGCTTACCTATAACCTACCTTTCACGCGAACATGATGAAAAAAATCAACTGTACCGGAAATAGAAATTGGAGTAAACAAACTTTGGAAGTATCCTGATTTTTCTTCTTTGTTGTTTATTTATTTGCAGAAATATTATAGGTTAATGACACGAATGACTGATAGACTTGTGGCGTCAATTAGAACCTAATTCCACTCCGACTATTAAATAGTAAGTGGTTTCCGTCTTCTATTTTTTTGAGAGTGACTAAAAGGTCGGCGAGGGGGGAAGGATTTTTTGTTTTCATATCTTTTATTCCTTATTGAATAATTTAAGACTTAGGGGATATTATGTATGTAGAGCCAAGGTCTAGGGGCTGTTTTAACTTTATTTATTAACATTGATTGATGAAAATCGATAAATACTGTGTACATAATGTAGATGACTAATTGGAAATTGTTAAGAACGAAATAAATCAACACTATACGTTGTTATGTAATTTGTTTATAGGAAGAGGCTTGGGATGTTGGAAGAATAGAAAAATATGACTCTATGGGTTGTTGAACTATGGATACACTAATATAGTAAGCTAAAAAGTTTCGGGAATTTGATCTTCTAATTGGAGGAAGGAGACTAATGTTTTATGTCAAGACTTGTGATGAATCATTTTTACTTTTCCTCTATCTAAATGCTTTGGACAGATTTATAAAAAGAGGCTGGGATATGACTTACACTGATAACTTCCATCACGTCTGTCGATTTGTCTTGCTTAAAAGTTTGTAGGTTTTCGTTTTTGTTAAAAAGTTGTCAGTTGAATTATTCTTACAAAAATTAAAACTACCAAACCATATTTTGCATATGATGAAATAATTTGATTTCAAAATCTATTTGAGTTAGCGAGATTTTTAGTCGAAAACCAATTTTTACCAACTTAAGTAGAATTTCTTAAAAGTTTTTATTTCTTATATAAACAAATACAAATTGGATTAATGAAATCAATTTGAAGTCAATGTCTTCTATTTTTCACGAGATATCGAGAACCAAACATCAATTGTTAACAAAGTTGCGTACTATTTTTTGCAGATTTAATTTTTTTTTTAATAAAAACCCGAGTGCTGGATTTTTATAAAAAATTTTACTGAATATCGAAAAATAAATTTTCTGTAAGATAAAATTAGTTTGAACACAATATTTTTAATTTTTGAAAATGTATTTGAGTCGAAAGTAATTTTTTACCAAGTTTAAGTATTGTTTTTTTTTGTACCTACAAAAAACTGTTAATTCAATTTTTTTCAAAATTTTACAGAATGTTGAAAACATTATTTCTTATAAAATAAAATTAATTTGAAGCCAAGATCTCAAAACTTTTTAAAAGATATTTAAATCGAAAATCAATTTTTACCAACTTTTATTAATTTTTTTTTGCGTTGTTAATTTTTTGTAAAAAAAATGTCAATTCGATTTTTCTCAGAACCTTACTAAATGTTAACAACATTACTTTTTAAAAGATTAAAGTAGCTGAAAACCAATATCTGAGTTTTGAAATGATATTTGATTCGAAAACCAATTTTTACTAACTTTAAATTTCGACTCTAGGGACCTTGAAACGTTGAGAAATTTCGAAAATTTCAATTCGACAAAGTTATTGTAATCGGATCGGTGGTTATGGCTCTGGCTTTAAAATACAGGCGGGCTTTTGAAAAATCGCAGTCGAACGAGAGAAGATGCTTTGGCGATATTAGTTGCAGCGCAACTATCACGGCATCAATATAACATAATAAGAATGAGTGCCCCAGAAAAATGTCCATCTTACAAAATTGTGCAAAATGCAAAAAAAAATCTTGCTATCCCGACAGAAATGCAGTGAAAATCACAGCTACATGTGCCGAAGTAAGTTTTCAAGCTTTGCTTGATATAACATCAAAACGACTTATTTCTATGTTGGATTGTGTTTTTGACACATTGGAAGAAGAAGAGCTTGAAAAATGTTATGTAACAGTGGGGTTTCAATGGAAGCTCGGGACAGAGCTCATATAAACAAGCTTTTCACGGTCCAGAAGCAGACGACTCTGTTTCTGGACCTTCTGTTTTTATAACCTGTTTAGTTCCCATTCAGCTAGTAAGTTGTATGCCTATAGTCTGGCAAAACCCTCGTCCAGCTTCGAAAAAGTATTGCAGACCCCTAAACGTCAACGGATGTTTCAAAATCCGAAAAAGCTCAAGTGGATGCAGAGGTCCAAAACCTTCAACAAACGTCCATGTTCGTCTTTAACAGGTGTGTTAAGGTTCAGCACTCATTAATTTTTTCAAATAACCGAGACCACATCAACACATAAATGCTATTTGTGTGGAGCGACTTCGAAAGACTTCAACAATAACGTCCAATAAAAACAGAACACCTTTCTTTTGGAATGTCTATTCTGCACGGTTGGATACGAATGTTCGAATGCCTTGTACATCTAGCGTACAAATTACCCATTAAAAAATGGCAAGCGCGTAAAGGTGACCAAAAAGTCGTGATGGCAGCAAATAAGGCTTGAATTCAAAGTGAATTCCGAGAACGTTGTGGCTTAATTGAAGATAAACCAAAGCCGGGATTTGGTAACACAAATGACGGCAACAGTGATATCCGTTGAGAAACTTTAGTTTTTGAGATACCATCTGAGCGTTCTTTCACCTGGTCGGTGGCTTCTTTAGCCATGGGCCCGGTGGGCCCAGGCCTATGGCCCCGCAATTATTTGGCCCCCAAATCCACCAACTCTAAATGAATGAATCCATGCAAGAATTATATAGAAAACGAAATAAGGTTAGTAGACAGTAACCGAAAAACAAGTTTCATTTTACCGTTGAAATTCCCCTCCTCACCATCTTAAACTTCTGGCAACATGAATCTTTAATCATACAACAGCAAACGCTATCAACATTATTTTTACAACTCTGCTTTCGTTCTACTCTACAGTTCTGCACAAATGTTGACTTTTCAACTCACTCCATAAACAAACAAAAAGTTGTCCCATGATGATTCATTTATCGCAGATTATTTAAAAAAACGTGAGAACTCGGGAAAGGGATACACTTCTTATTTATCTGCAATTAGGCCTAATCGGGAATTTTTCCCTTCCCGGGAGCGAGTTTGGTGAATTCATTGGTATAATGGGAAAAAAAGTCTTAATGCAAATTTTAGGTGAAATTAGATCGGCAAAATATTTGTCTCTAAGTGTTGAAAGTACACCCGACCTTTCTCATATCGACCAGTTGACTTTTGTAATTCGGTATGTTACATCGAAAGGTCCTTAAAATGTAAACCTATTCAAGAGCAAAAATCTGAATATTTGGCTGCCACAATCTTGACATTTCTGGAAAATCATGATATTTCAATATGGGATTGTAGAGGACAAAGCTATGATAATCCGTCTCCTTTGCACCTTGTGTAGCACAATCTCTTAACTTAGTAGGCCTTCATGTGGCTGGTTGTGTGCACGAGGCAACAAGTTTCTTTCAAATGGTTCAAGAAATATACAACTTTTTTTCTGTTTGTACCCATCATCGCTGAAATAAATTAAGTGTTTGTTAAGGTTTATATAGAGTTCTTAAAAACCTTTCTCCTCTATCATGGTTATAAGCAAATTAATGAAGCCTTGACATCTATCTCTACAGATCCAGAGCAAGCTCCAGACACAAAAAGCTAAGCGCTAAGCCTGTCTAAGAAAATGTCAAAACTGGAGTTCCAGAACAGTTAACAGAAATTTGGAGCACAATATTAAAAACAATTCATAAAACCAGCAAGAGCCTTCAAAAAGAAACAATACCGATAGATGATGCTGCCAATTTGCTTTGTTCTTTCATAAATGATATAAAGGAAAATTTTGATAAATATGAAGCGTGTACCAAATTCAGAATCCGAATGCTAAATATAAAGACTTGTTGCAACGAAAAAAAGTACGAAGTTCGAGTGCCACATATTTTAATAGTCCAGCACCATCCGTCCAGCTAATTGCGAAAGAAAATTTTAAAATATCAACTCATTTTCCAATTATTGACACTATTACTTTGCAATTAAAAATACGTTCCAATGGCTATCAAGAAATGAATGCATTGTTGGTCTTTCTTTGTCGATTGCAATATTTGACTTCAGCGGAGTTGCAAAATTCTTGCGAACAGTTTTGAAAAAAACCATAGAGATGTTAAAGCAGAAGAACTTGAGGTAGAATGCTTGCACCTCGTTCACTATTTAAAAGAATTCAATAGATGTAAATGAAGATCTTATTACAATATCAAAATTGAACAGTCTAATTACAGTGGATAAAATTGGAAACACATTTCGAAATCTAGAAACTGCCTGTAGAATTTTTTATTTTTGATGGTTTCAAACTGCAGTGGAGAGCATTCATTTTCGAAATTGAACCGGATAAAAAATGAACTTTGAAGCACAATGCTACAAGATAGACTAAACAGCTTGTCAATTTTATCAATTGAAAATGAATGATGTAACGGGGCGAAACGCATATTTGAACACCATGCTGGTTTATTTTTATATTCATTTTTCATGATTTTAAATCATATTTATTAAGTTTTCTTTTAGGTTTACTAGAGTTCGGGAATTGTTCCCGAAAACTCTCTCCTTGAGTTAGCCGCATACAAAAATTCCATTGTTCCCAAAGCGACTGATAAAATTTTGGGGAAAAGCTTTCCGAAACAAATTTATCGAGTGCGGTCACACCATTCTATTGCAACCATGTAACCACGTGTACGATGAAAACGATGGAGATTTCAGATTCCATAAAAAAAAACGGTATCATGCATCTGTAATTTTCACTATTGACATTTGTCGCCTGGCCCCTATCATTCTCGAAGAAAATGATCCAATTACCCAATATGTGGATAAGGTACCAAACAGTTACCATGAGGCAATGCAATGGCTTTTGGTTTTTTAGTCGAGGGTTATTTATTCTTCCAGCCCAATAACTACAGTTTAGTTTATCAACGCGCCCGTATAAATAATAATGAGTCTTATAGCTGCTGCAAAGAATGGGATTCACAGTACGAAAACGCTCCAACATCGTCTCACAAACATTTTTGCGGGGAACAACAATAATTTCTTTGAGTTCTTGAAAGATTTAAACATTTTGAATGGATGAAATTTCAAATCCTTTTTTAAAATTTCATGAATAACCGCTTTTGGAAGTCCCAGTGAGGCTGCCCTTTTTCATAGTCGTGAATTTTTAAGTAAACTCTTAAATGAATTGATCTTGAAGCAAACGCGAAGTACAAGTTGCTATGTTAACAAAAAAAAGAGAAACATTATGAAGCAGAAGCCAGACGATTAGGAAATTGCAGGAATGGAGCAGATTTTTGGAATTTAGTGAGGAAACTTAATGGGAAGTCTTACGTAATCAATCAAGAGCTACAACCAAATGTACTGCTAACACATTTTAAAAACTTACTGGACGCTTCGGGAAATACTAGTTCAATTCTGTACGCTGCACCAAACATTGATAATGAGATCCTTGATGCAATGTTCACATTAGATGAGGTAAAAGACGCGTTGAAAAGGTTAAAAGACAAAAAAGTAGCAGGATCGGATGGAATTCCCGAGGAATTTTACAAATATGGAACTCAGGATCTTATTAGTAATCTTGTAACAATCTTCAATAAAATAATGGAAGATGGGTGTATCCCTCGACAATTCACAGAATCCTTGATATTTCCTATCTACAAAAAAGGTAGTACAACAGATCCGGCAAATTATAGGGGCATATCCTTTTTGAACGCTTCATATAAGATTTTTACAACTGTCCTGCAGAATCGTCTCAATGTATGGATCAGGAACAATACTCTAATTGGGGAGTGTCAAGCTGGTTTCAGCTATTCTACAAGTGACCACATTTTCGTCTTGAGAAGTATTGCAGAATCATTTATGAATGAAGGAGCAAAATTATATGCATAATTTGTTGACTTAAGTCAGCATTTGATACTGTTAATAGAAATGATTTGATATTTAAGTTGTATTTCATGGGAATGTCCTTGAGGTTTGCAAGGATAATCCAAAATCTTTATATCAGCACAATATCAGCTTTCTGGAATGGCGAAGAGATGTCAGATTGGTTTTACACTTGCACAGGACTTAGAAAAGGATGTACTCTAAGCCCATCGTTGTTTGCCCTCTTTATTGAAGATCTCGTAGAATGCCTACCTTGTGGTATTCAGTACGCCCGAAAAGCTATCAAAGCACTGATGTTCGCCGACGATATTGTCATTCTCGCATACTCGCCAGAATCTCTGCAATTAATGATAAACCGCTTTTGTGACTACTGCAAAATATGGAACTTGACTGTGAATTAAGAAAAGTCAAAAGTCATGATATTCAGGAAAGGGGGCGGGCGTAACCGTAACAGTGAGAAATGGTGGTATAATGGAGAGACAATCGAAGTTGTCAACGAGTACAGGTACCTAGGGATACTAATGACTAAGAACCTGGACATGGAGAACCACTTTAAGGATAAGCTTGCAAAGGCTAACACCGCAATCGCTGCCACGTGGAACAGGTGTTTTTCGACCAAAAATATTAGATATAGTGCCAAATTTCGAGTTTTTGAAGCATTTTCAGAAGCCATCATGTTATATTCGGCTCAGGTGTGAGGCTACAAGTAGTATGAAACGGTGGAAAAATTGCTGAGATATTATATTAAAAAAATCTTTCATATTCCGTCCAACGCCCCGAATTATCTGGTCATGCTGGAAACTGGACTTCCACCTGCGTTTATACGGACCCTTAAGCTACATATAGATTATATTCTTAAGGCTATCAATATGTCTAATGAAGGTCTTCCAAAGATAGTAGTGCTTCATATAATAAGGAGAAATACAGGCTGGATGGAAGAATGGCAGGAACTAAGTCAATGGTGCGGGATGCAACTTAACCTCAATTGCGATAACTTAAGAGAATGGAAACGAAGGCTTTACGACCTAATAGCAAATGTGGATCGTAAGTGTAGAGAAGGATATGTGATGGAAGCAACAGGCTCAGTTCATAGAACCCTATACAGCAGTTTGAACCATAATCTTAATAAAAGGAATTATTTTCGAGATTAATATAGTGTTGACGAAATATCCATGATGGGAAGATTAAGAGGTGAACTTCTTTGCCTCAACTACATGCCACATAGAGACGATCTACCGATAATTTGTGATCTATGTAACATGCAAGAGAGAGAGGATACCTTACATTTCATAGGCCGGTGTCCGGTCTTAGCTGAAACCAGGAGATATTACCTAGGTGCCAATATCTTATCTGTTATCCAGATAAAAGATCTCCTCAATGAGATGAACGTCCCAAAATTATTTATGTACTACAAAGCTACGTTAAGATATCGACAAAGAATAATAGATCAAGACTTTTAATCTTTGCGTAAAGGTAGTCTTGTTAATTACAAGTTATTCAGTTCTTTTTTTTAAATTAATTATTCTAATAAAATAAAGAGATTTAATACATGTAAATTTTATTTTTGTCAATCGGCTGACGGCAATGCCATGCTCAATGATTTTGTATATATATTATGTTAAATCAATGTTTGTAATAAAGAAAATCTATCTATCTATCTCTTGTTTCGGAAGTCCTTGAAGATCGGCTAGGCCCTTGCCAAATCAAATGGGGTGGCGCAACAGTCCGTTGTGAACCAGGGCCTAGTGACTTACAACTCTCAACCATTCCTGTGTGCGAGTACTGTTGTCAGGAATGGAAGGGACCTACAATTTTAGGCCGAATCCGAACGGCTAGTTTGAGAAAGCACTTTTTCATGACAAGAATTACTCTTGAAGGATTTGTCAATTCCTCTCAAAAGGCAGTACCCGCGAAAATTATTTTTTTTTTAAATTAAGGTGGCACAGGCAGGGATTGAACCCAAGACCCCTTGCATGACAGTCCAACGCACTAACCATCATGCTGCGGGTACTACTAGGCCCTAGCCGTGGACTATTTATATCGGAAGCAGTTGCGTGGAACCTCTGCATCCACGAACCAATTAAATCAATGATTCCAATGATAACCACCCCCCCCCCTTCTAACCGTTCATTACTTTTTTAAAGAATAATATTTAATTGCATAAATTTGCCACCAGACCCTAAACATTTACTTCTATTTCACAGTAAGGTTCAGGACCCGTCTAGTCTGTGGAGTTTTAGCGCTTTTTATTTCTAGGAAGTCTACCTTTTTATTTCTCAGAACATTGAAAAAAATCAACAAATATTGCCTTAATTCTTTTTTCGGTATGGTAAACCATATTCAATGAGTAAGCAACTTTAAATATGAGTTAGTTTTATGAGTTTGGTCGTCCTTTTGTTGAGAATTTAGGTATTGTTAAAAAATGTTTGTACTGTTATATCTCCTTTAAGACAAATTTAAATTAAACGCAACACAATCATGTCTTATTATCAAAGTATAACAATTGAAACGCAGACAAAAAACGTTTCTATTAAAAACTACTAAAAAATTTGTTTAAACTTTCTATTTATTTATTGATTCATAGCTAAAATATCGCGAGAATAATATTTACACATTTTTACTTTACTTCTTTTTTGCTGTGAACAATCTATCCTCATTGAAACAATTAAAAATTCATCACAACCCAACCCCAAACCCGAACCCAAACCGAACAAACACCAATACCCTTGGGAAAAATCATTTTGTTTTCCATGCGAAACGGCTTAATCCGGAATTTGCTTAACCTACCTTCTAGGTTATAAGCACGCAATAAACAACCACCCCGCGGTGAAATCAATTTAAGTTTCAAGGAATTGTGAACAAAAAAAAAAAAGAACTGAGGAGAGGAGTAGGTATGTAGGACGTATTACAATACCTAGGTGATAGATGATGTCTATAGATATTGTATCTATACCTACCCTACCCAACATACAACCTACCACAATCCAGTTCCCTTGGTACCTACTCAACTCGTGTATAACATGAAGTTATTGCGATAGGCAATTTTAACCTATATAGAAAATAAACAAACATGAAATATTTACAGGAGGTATGTTCAATGAAGGTTCAGGATTTATTGCCAAAGCATTTTGTTCATTTTTTTTTTAAGTGGTGACCTAAGTATTCGGTGAGGGTGTTTATTAAATGTATGGCATCATTATTTAATTTCATTTTTAATGGACTGGTTTCAATCGAAAGCTTAAAGATCTTTTTCGTTTTACCGAAAAGGATTTTTGAAATAAGATATACCCAAAAAATACACTTGGTTGCACTTCAACTCAATTCGCTAGCTTACGTTAAACACCTGTGTGAATCTCGAAGCAAAGGTCAAATAGTCAGGACTTACTCGTTATTCACAAAAAAAGATGTGTCGATGCTTAGTTAGACATCTAAAGCTATATTATTCTGAGAAGTACTATTACCATATTTTGATTGAAACACATACAAATCATATAAGCAAAATTAACTTCAATTAAATTGCTTTACAAAATACTTTCAAATTAACCCCTAGTCAAGGCCGTTTACAAAATGACTTTAAAACTACAACACCAAACTGAACTACGTATGCTTACAGGTTTCGCTTTCATCAACATGATTACTTGAAATGGATACCTACAAAGTCGATTAACCTGCATTAGTCGGTGTTTGGACATTCTGATTTTTCTCCACCAGACCTTGACAATGTTTTTCACGGATGAGATCAGTGAATAAAATAAATGTTATTGATTTTATTTAATTTAAGCGTACTTAACAGATTTGACTGCTTTTATAATGCTTTGAAGGAACGCAAGATAGCTGAAAAATAAGACATCTCAAAAATGTGATTTCTACTATGGGAATGGTCTACTCGATGGGAGGAAACACAGGTTTTGCTATCAGAGTTTAATGCAAAGAGTTTTAAGCTACGCGAAAGAGTGACGACAATCCGCAAAAAGGCCAAATTCCATCACCTGAGCCTTATCAGCGCGCATGCCCCGACGGAAGAGAAGGATGACTATACCAAAGAAGAATTCTATGAGCTCCTCGTCAAAACATATGAGCAATGTCCCAAAAATGTTAAAATTCTCCTGGGGAGATTGGTAAAGAAAACATCTTTGGTAGGTCAATCGGAAGACATAGCCTACACGACATCACATCTGGAAAGGGACTCAGGCTTATCGACTTCGTAGCCGAGAAAAACATGATGTTAAGTAGCACCAGATTCCCTCGCCTAGATATCCACAAAGGTACTTGGCGGTCCCCCTATGATCGAACATGCAACCAAATCGATCATGTTACTATTGACGACTCGGCTAGCATACTTGGCGTTCGTACGTACAGATCAGCCAACATAGATTCCGATCACTACCTTGTTGGTGCTAAAGTAATATCCATGGAAGCTCTTAGGCGAACAACAACCTCGAGTTGAAGATTCAACGTTGGGAGACTGCAGCAGAAGGATACCACCAATGCCTTTGCCGACCGAGTATCACTACAGCTTGCGAGAAACCCTACAACTGACGAGATGTGCCCAGAGACCCCTGGCAGCTTTGCAAACAATACATCAGGAAAGCTGCAGAAAAGGTGCTAGGTTTCTCACAGCCGCCACCAAGGAACCCCTGGTTTGACTCTGAATGTGCTCAGGCAAACAAAGCCAAAACGGAGGCATACAGATTGTGGCAGCAAACGAGGACACGAACTTCCCGCCAGCTCTACGTCGACAAGAGTAGGGATGAGAACCGCTTGCTCAGAAGAAAGAAAAAGGCCCATGAGCAGCGTGAAGTCGAGGAGATCAAGGGATGTTTTAACAGGAAACAGGTACAGAGCTTTTGTAGAAGAGTCAAAAAGAAAACAACGGGATTCACTAGCCACCCTGCAGCCTGCAAAGATAAGGAGGGGAATACCGTAATCAAGACGAAGTCAATGCTTAAAATCTGGAGAGATTATTTAAACCAGCTGCTTAATGGTGATGAAGCCAACGATTTCGAGAGCGAGCAGCCACGTCAAATCCGTTTGGTTGACGATCTAGAGTTCCATCCACCCGGCCAGAGTGATATCAAACTAGCCATCACCAGGCTGAAGTGGAACAAAACGGCAAGGACAAAACGAAGTATTTATTGTAGTTAAATAGAGTCGATTCACACCATAGACTTGGTCAAAATGTGACAATTGACAGGTACATCTTCGAGGTGGTAAACGAATTTGTTTATCTGGGCACTGCTGTTAATTCTGTAAATGACATCAGCGAGGAGATCAAACGCAGAATTACCCTTGCTAATCGCCAATAAGGCCCTACCGAGAAGTACTAAAGAGTACCTGTACAAAACTTTAATCATCACAGTCTTGCTGTATGGTGCAAAAGCATGGACCCTCTCCCAGGCGGATGAAGGATCTCTTGGTATCTTTGAGAGGAAGGTTCTGCGTACGATCTATGGTCCGGTTTGTGTCGACAGGCAAAGTAACATCTGGCGGAGAAGATTTAATCAGGAGTTATACGAGCTATACAGCGACTTGCCACTGGTCAAAAAACTGCGTGTACAATCCTTAAGATGGCTAGGGCATTTCGAGCGAATGAACATCGAACATCGTAACGTATTCAACCCCAAGCCTGAGGGAACAAGAAGCAGAGGCAGGCCTCATCTCCAGTGGAGTGATCAAGTTGAGGCCGACGCACATTAACTTGGTATTCGAAACTGGAGGTAGCAAGCTAGAGATCGAGTAAGCTTGAGCACATTGCGCTGTAGCGCCATCTAATGTAAAGAAAGTAAGGTATCTCAAAAGACTGCATATTTTGAGTACGAGAAAGCTGTCGGCGAAATTAATGCTTCGCCGGACTCATTCCAAACAACAAGTGAAACCGTGAGACTTCTTTTTATTTCAAGAGTTGAAAAAGTCACTCGCCGTTCAGAAATGTACTTCGAATGAGGAGGTTTTTGGCGCCACAGTTTGCAGACCTTAAGAAAACCTATTTTTAGACGGGTTAGAGAATTCATGATCTGCCCGGAAAACTTAGCTCATTTCTGGCTAAGAATTATGTTAATAAGTACCTACAATTGTTTTCTGTTGGAGTGAGCATTCATTGCATTCCGAAAAAAATATCATGTTGGTGCAATTTAAATCCAGGATTCGTCATCGTTAAATTAAATTGTCCAAAAATTCTTACTGCCTTTGCGATATTGCAGTATTTTTCGCTGTTGTTTTTGGTCATGTAAACATTTGGTCCTTCGGGTTGGCTTTAAAACACCGGAAGCCGGAATCTAACCATGATTTAACCTTGGGTTAAATATATTTAACCCTATTCGGGATAAAGGTTTTCATTTCCAGATGAATCATACTAGAAACCATATCTGCACTGGAGTTTACGTCGCTTCCGAAGAAGCATAGCGACCAGTTAAAGATCCTGAAGAAATTATTGACGCCGTTCCAGTTGGCTTTCTCGTACTGCCAAACGGTTCTCTTTTGAGCTTTTTCTTTAACTGGATTTGTTTGACACGAGAAATTAGCAGATATAACACTGTGGCCCGATAAGCCTAGAGGCGTCAATACACTGATTGTGTACTTATCAGGATCAGAAGTAAGAAACAAGTCAAGTGTATTTTCTGCTCGGCCATTAACGTCTGATATACGAGTAGGCTCATTGACAAGCTGAGTAAGATGGTTAAACTCAGCACACATTCCTTCGGGCCTTGTCTGGCCTGACTGGCGATGCCACGAAAAATTGTGAACATTGAAATCGGCCGTAACAACGATTTCAGTATGAGGATACAGGGAGACAATTCTTTGTATGGTGTCAGACAAAACATCAAATTCCTCAGAAGTTGAAACTCTGTCCAGGTTTGGGGTCCGATAAAGAAAACAATAGTGAATAATGTGCTACTGTAGCGCTTTTTACTCGTAAAAAGGCCATAGGATCAAAATGGGGCTTCTCCCCAAAAATAACCCACTGGCTATACACTTCGGTAATCAGACCGATACTCATTTATGGAGCTGTCGTATGGTGGACCGCACTGGACAAGATGGTAAATCTAAATAAGCTCATCAAAGTCCAGCGGTCAGCAGGTATGTGCATCACAGGAGCACTTCGCTCAACACCAACTGCAGCACTGGAAGTGCTTTTAAACCTAACACCACTTGCAATCTTCTCCAAAAAGGTGGCTGCCAACTCATGTGTAAGGCTTAGAGCCACCTCTCAATGGACCAGTAACAATACTGGACATACTACTATTCTAGACAGTTTCAGATCTATCCCAGATCGCTTAGACTATACCACCCCAAAAATGGTATTTGGTAAAAGCTTCCATGTGTCCATCCCTTCAAGATCCTCCTGGGAAGAAGAGAGACCACTGGAAGACGATGCGGTACACTTCTATACTGACGGTTAAAAGACCGATCACGGAGTTGGAAGTGGTATCTATTCAGAACAACTGAATCTCAGTCTATCCTATAGACTTCCCAATCAATGTAGTGTATTCAAGGCCGAAGTAGTGGCGATTAAAGAAGTACTATCCTGTCTCAAAGAAAACGTTATATCTTGTAAGGATATACGAATCTTCTCAGACAGCCAAGCCGCTCTTAAATCTCTCGCGTCTGCCTCCACAAACTCTCAAACAGTCCACGATTGTCGATCATCTCTGAATGAGATGACGGAACAGTTTAACATTCACCTCATTTGGGTGCCGGGCCACAGAGACATTCCGGGAAATTGTAAAGCCGATGAGCTCGCCAAAAACGGAACACTTCTGCCTCATGTTAGACAAAAACATAACATAGGAACACCACTTGCTACATGCAAATATCTTCTCAAGCAATATGCTCTAGAAACAACAAATGCTATAGATGGTCATAAAGTACCACCTGCCTAGCAACCAAGCAAATATGGCCAAGTATTGGCTTAAAACGGTCAAAAGGCTTGATATCACTGAGCAGACAAAGTATAAGCTCTACAATTGGAGTAATAACGGGACACTGACTCATAGGAAGACATGCTCTGAGGCTAGGGGTCTACACAAATGACTTCTGTAGAAGCTGCATGGACCAGGAGGAAGAGGAAACGGTCCAACACCTTCTATGTACATGTCCAGCATTCTCCATTAGAAGGAATAACTTCCTCGGTAATCCCTTCTTCGATAACACCAGTGAACTGGCAACGATTGACACAAAACGTCTCTCTAACTTTATTAAAAGTACAAAATGGTTTGTTTAAATTCATTACTATCCCATGAGTAACCTCATTAGTGGTATCACAATGGACCCTTGAGGTCTACGTGCGTCAATGACATCTGGACAGCCACTCCAACCTAACTTAACCTAATGTGTTTATTCCCGGAAAGTGTTAACCACATGAAATTAAAGAGGGAGCAGGATCGGAATCATCACCTACTTGGGTTTCACTCAATGCCAAAACAGCTAGTCCCATAATGTTTGATTATAACATTAAGAGATTTGAGAATTAAACTTCCACAAAAAATACATTTTACTCAAGTTTTTTAAGTTTTCATATTAATTCCACCCAATACCCATTAATCAAGTTAAATCTCTCAAACACCATACACCGTCACGACAAAATAGTATTAATTCATTACTTACTGAGACGCGATGCGTAATGCAGTATTTCCGCTTTTAAAAAAGTGACGGTGTATGCTTGAAGTCTCAGCAAAAAGTTTTACTAAACAATCACGATTATAAAGAAGTCAAAAATGAAAAGAGTGAACTCACTCAAGTTGTTTACATTACAATCAAAAATCTTTAATGTTAATTGATGTGTTGTTCATAGCCTGCATAATCTACACAAACAAAAAACACGGAAATTAAATGTTTTAGCCTTGCTTGAAAAAATTTACAAATATATCTGACACACAAAGTTGCGAGCAAGTTGTTGAAAAATTCTTTGCAAAAGAGTATAGCAAAACACAAATCCAAGTGCACGTTTAAAGTGCAAAAGACTGTTATCGATACGTAAAACTAGATTTTCAAAGAATTTTTTAAAGCAACACAATCGAATTGGAATTAAATTCAAATTCCTTACAGCACTGTTCCCTAAAATGCAGTCAACATAATAATTAAATGAAGACCTACAAATCTACACTTATACTTTTTTAGTAGTTCTGAAAAGGCACGGTCTACCGATTACACTCAATAAACAATTAAAAACGTATCTGAAATAAATCATCTCTACAATCAAATTACCAACTGAAAGCTTTTTTATTTTCTCACGTGTGTTGATTGATTCTAATTCATTGTTTACAATGATTCATAATATAACGCCAAATTCAAAACAAAGTAAATTAAATTAAATACAAATATTTTTGAAAAATATTTAATAAAGTAGAGTCACAATCATACTCACAGTCTATACATGATTTTTCAAAAGAGTAAAGATTTTCTCTCACGAATAAATTCAATTAAAATAGAAAAATTAGAACAAAACTTTGTTTATCTAAGAAAAAAAAAAAGTTTATGAAGTTCAAGCACACAACACATTTGCTTGTTTTCGAGGTTGTACTCGTTCTCGTATATTTTGTTTATGCTAGATTTAGAGTGATTAGAATTTCATTAAGGACTGAAATTTTTAGTTTAAATACTTTTTTTAATTAAATTTAATACAAAATCGAGCTAATACAAACAAAAATTGCTTAATTTCAACGATAATCACTTAAAAGCTAGTTAAAGCTTTGAAATTTCCAAACGTTGTTTTGTGGAGATGCAGTAAATAGATTTACTTATCACAAACTGTATAATTTCTCATACCTATCTCTAACTTAGGCGTTTGTAGAGAGAAAAAAAACGTAGCTTTTAGAGCAAAATATGTATAATATGACACATTTTCTAAATAACACTAACCTAGCACTTATAGTCCGGAAAATAGAAAAGTAAATGATAGTAATTTGAAGCGATGAATAGAAAAATAATACGTTAGACAAACCGTCGTATCGTCATCGTTTTGGAGTTAAATATTGGTAACTGAGTTTGAATTTTTGTTGTAAATATTCTTGATGGTAATCATTTTGGAAACACTTGGGCTACTCAGCGTGAGAGAGTTCTAAGACCTTAGTTTAGCTTTATCTGTGATAGAATTTCAAATGAATGAAATTTATTTTGGATTTTTGGGAACAAGAACAAGTCGTTGGGAGTCAAATGGTTGGGAGTCAATTCAATGTTTTGAGTTATGAAGAATTTTAATTGATTTGTGAGTTTGCGTTTTCATGATGAAACAATGTTTGACTTTTTTTGTTTCTTAAATGGTGTAATGGCCATATTCTTACATTCACCGATTTTAATGACTGTTTAAATTGTTGTGCAAGCTTTTGCTATTACCAAAAAAAAAGTTGGACAATTGTTGGTAGCATGACGTTCACCACCCATGTTTTTTTTTAACTTATCTCGAATCCAAACCCTTTCGTAAAAGATACTGTCAATAACGTCCTTACTGAATTGATTCACGAATAGAAGAACACCCCACGGATCTTCTACTCCTATGGATTTTAGTTATGAATAAAATTCTAGTTCAGTTAAAAAAATGTTTTGCGTAAGAGGCAGCTTTTGCTAATAAATTGGTTTTACTGCTTTAGCGAAAGTTTGTCACAGCTTTTAGGGAAAGTAAAAAGATTGATCTGAAGAGTGTTAGCAGCACGACCAATAGATTAGTTGTCAGTCGGAGTAAAACTGAACTGATACTCTTTACAACCAAAACTACGAGGATCGTTTGAAAAGACCGTGCAAAGTCAGACAGATGGCACTACTGGTGCATATCGAGGTTATTTACAGTAAGTAGCATGTCTTGAAAGAATACACACCAAGTTCTAGCCAGGTCGGTCAATTGGTTTGTGTTTGACATTCGTTTGAATTGAGGAAGCCAAAAAAATAAACGAAAAAGAATTTCGTGTGTTGATTAAACATTACTTTATGAAAGGCAAAAACTCCACAGAAGACTAAACAGAAGCTTGATAAACATTATGGTGACTGCGCACCTTCTAGTAGAACAGTTTACAAGTGGTTTCAAAATTTTCGGAGTGGCCATATGAGCACAATTGACGCTGAACGTTCCGGACGCCCTGTTGAGGTTATAACTCAACTGTTTTTTGGGATTCGCAAAGAATAATCTTCATTGGTTATCTGGAAAAGGGTAAAACCATTACAGGTGAATATTATTCATTGCTATTGGAACGTTTGCAAACCGAGCTGAAAGAGAAACGTCCACGACTGGCCCACAAAAAAGTTATTTTCCATCACGACAACGCACCAGCAGTTGTGACCGCAAAACTATTGGAATTAGGATTCCAAATCCCTATTCTCCAGACTTAGCTCCATCGGACTATTATTTGTTCTCCAATATGAAGAAATAGCTGGCGGGAAAAAAATTCCATTTAAACGAGGAGGTGATTGCAGAAACCAATGGCCACTTGGACTGCAGACTTGGACAAATCCTATTATTCGGAAGGGATCAACAAACAACAGCAGCGTTGGACGAAGTGTATAAGCCTGAAAGGAGACTATGATGAAAAATAAAAAAGGTTTATACCAACAAAATTAAGCAGTTTTTATTTTCGCACGGGCTTTTCAAACGACCCTCATAAAGTACCTGCCTTCAACCTATTCTAAATGAACGGTCAAATCTTGTCTTTATCTTCCTGTGCGTTATTTCTAGGAGTCAATCTAACTGTAAATTAAATATTGAAGAACGGGTTGCCTGTGGCGTGATGGTTAGTACATAGGCGACTGTCATGCCAGGGGTACTGGGTGCAATCCCTGTCTGTGGCATCTAAAAATTTTTCATGGGCACTGCCTTCTGAGAGGAATTGACTAAACCCCCAATAATATTTCTTGTCAAAGTGCGTTCCACCACCCCTGACAACATTACTCGTACACAGGAGTGGTTGAGAGTTATAAGTCACTAAGCTTTAGTTCTCAACGGACTGTTGCACCACCTTATTTAATTTAGAAAGGGTTAAGAAGGCCTGCATTGCCTTTTACGCCTGTAGACTAATTTAATTTCTTCACCCTAGAGGCATGGCAAGAACAATGAACTGATGCCAGCGGATACTTTTTCGACATACATCAACTACTGCACCTCTGCCTTGAACATCGGTAAAGATTTTAAAGTCATCTTTCCTACCAAAAAGCATTGGGACGGTGGAACAGTTACGGAAGATTTTAATACCACTATCTTTGCTAATGGGTCGAAGATGGAAAGTTAAATCTCTCTAAGTCTTTTCGGTTTCCTGATTCAGCCAGTGTATTTCAAAACAGAAACAAGCTTATTTTTTTTTGAGCTGATGTGTTGGCCCGGAAAGGACCGGCCCTTTATAGCTCACTTGCGAAAAGGATAAATATTCATCTTGAAACTATGCAGGGCAAAATTTTCACAGTTTTTCTTACAGAATCCAACCGCAGATGAAACAGTGTAACGGACTGCGCTATATCGAGTAAAATACGGCAGGAATGTTATACCTAGGTTCACTACAATATGTACCGGACACTGGCCGATAGGAACGAATTCACAATTATTAAGCATCCTTCACAAGACTCATTGTCATTGTTGGGGAGACCAACATAAAAGGTAAGTTACTTTTATTATGATTCTTTAGTTTCGACTTTTTTTAAAATTATCTTAATACCAGAATAGAGGCTAAGTTATATTTTCTAGAAATATGTACTTACAGAGCAACTGGGATGTCTTTAATGCGTGTTGCATAAGAGAAACGGACAACGTCGATAGGAAAGTTCAGAAACGAAAGCTAAGTGGATTGATTTATAGACAGATTACACACCGGTTGTAAGATTCTTACATTTCTGTAATTGACAAGCATGTTCAAATCCAATACGGGACTTTCCTAAGTCCCAATATCGTTTTTTTTTAATGTGTGTCTAAAAATCTAAGGTAATTAACCAAAACGATAGAGTGTCTGATTAAGGATTTACTCCACTTTAGAAATTTGCCAAAAATATACGAACCACTAGTGGCAAAAATTGTGTTCAATATTATTAACTAAATATTTATAACAAGTTCACTTTGATCATTAAATTTAGCTTCTGCACCTGTTTGAGAAAAAATGTCTAACAACAGCTTTCATGTGATAAACGACCAACCGTGGCTGTAGGGCGTAGGCATTTGGCTTAATCTATTTTTGGATTTAAAAGTCAGTTAAAAATCATAAAAACCTAAATTCGGGTAAGAAACAAAATTGTAGATTGCTTTCGGGCATGAAAGTTTGATCGTTTAAGACCAAATTTGGTTATAATTTTCTTACTTGGTCGCATGGTGATTTTTCATTCCATTTGGTCCCTTTTTTAAGAAATTGAAACAAAAAACTCGACTCTTAATAAGAGCATAAAGTACTTTTCATTTGTAAACGGTACATAAATGTATTTAATTAAACGTATATAAAATGCACGAAAAATCATCAAATCTCAAGATCATAATCTTACGGATAAAATGGACATGTCAGAATTTTGGGAAAAAGCCCATTATCATAAAAAGGGTTTAAATCAATGTTTTTTTCGAAATTTAGGTAAGTTCGTTTATAACTTCATGTTACTTAATCACAGCTCAGCTGCTGCTAAATTGAAATTTTTTAAATTAACTGATTAAAACGAAAGGCAGACTTATAGGCTTTTCACACCAAGTCAAAAACCCGGTTTTGGCGAAATTATCGGTTTTACCCGAAAACCTTCATCAAAACTCAAGTTTTCCCATATATTTTTGGTAAACCACAAGTTTTCGTAAACCACAAGTTTTATATAAAACTTCTCGAAACTTCTCAGAGTTTCCTCCAGAGTTTCAAACGCTCTTTGTTAAGCGAGGTACCGGAATTCACTATGGCTACTGGCGTGACGATCCAAAGGACGAGGAAGACTTGCTCATAGTTCGTTTCCAAGGGTTCCGTCTTCGAGCTCGTCGCCACAAATATGTTCGACGCTTTCGCTTACTACATGGAGAAAGGCGGTCACTACGTTCAATCACAAGGGTTTGGGAGATATGAGGAAGGCGATAAGTTAATTTATGGAGGAGAATAAGTATGAAAGAAAATCTCTGGTGGAGGCTAAGTCGCAGCGGGCTAAGAAAATTTGTGCCAACACATTCCACAATGTGGAAATCGTTATTCCAGTGAATAAAACCATAACTGTGGGCTATCGCCCCTTGATGGTAGGCGATGAAAAAACAAGAAGATCCTCAGTGCTTTGGACAAGCCTTTCGAGCCCTCAAAGGAAGAAACCAAAGAGATGGTGATGGAGGAATTGCAGTCCATCATAACAGCTTCAGTGATCGCTCTGGATGAGTGAGTTTTTGGTACGAATCTGGAACTAGGAATTGACTTTTTCTGCTCCAGCCATAAGGACCTACACGAAATCGTTCAGAATCTTCTCAACCCCGCCTATAAGTTGCTCGGACGGCCACAATTCTGAAAGCACATTTGGCCAACAGAAGCTCAGTATTTTGGATTGAATTTGTTGTGAAAGAAGAAGAAAATGTTTTAAATAAAATCAATTTTTATTGCAACAGTTTTGTTTGTTGTTGATTCTAAGAAATATTTTCGAGACAATTAGCTTCTCCTCAGGGAATTGTTCGGTCCGGTTGAAGTGCAGCAGCCAAGCGAGCTTGTAGTTCTTGTTGGTTCGTGTTGTGAGCCAATTCCACCCGACCCCAGAATTTCAATTGAAACTCTTCTTCGCGATGAGCTAGTGTAACGGCCTTTTCTGTGCCGATATGCTTCTCTATCGCAGCACAGAAAAGGATTATCGAATTAAGGGTGGCGACGGCAAAGACAAATCCTTAGGAGAATGTTGTTAGAATTCATTCATAACTTTTTACTCACGAATTTATTCATCAATACAAAATTTGTCAGCCGGCGTTAAACAAATTTAAATGTCAAATGAAAACTTGTAAATGTTCAGTGCGAACGATTTTCGGGTTTTCGAAAACTCTTTTTTGGGTTTGGTGTGAAAAGGCTATTCATTTTGATACCATTAAAAATATAATGGTGACCAAAATGAGAAAAATAACCATAGCGTTTGGTCTGCTAAAACATTTTTTTGAATTTATTGTATATAAATTTTATTAAGCGTAATATTCGATCTCCTAACATGATGGTAACATATTGTGATCTTAAAAAAAAGAAACTGGGATGTGACCCACACAAATAACTTCCCATCCCTTCAGCCGATTCGTCTTGCTTAAATGGTTTGCAGGCTTTCGCGTTTTATTAAAAAAGTTCTCAGTTGAATTATTCTAACTAATTTAAAAATTACCAACTATATTTTGAATACGATGAAATAGTTTGCTTTTAAAATCTATTTTTGCTAACGAAATTTTTTAATCGAAACCCCATGTTAGTAGATTTAAATTTTTTATGAAAAAAACTAACTGTTGGATTTCTATAAAAAAAAATACGGAATGTCGAAATCAATATTTTTAAAAGAAATTAATTTGAAGCCAATATTTTTTTAATTATTAAAAAGATTTATTTGAAGTCGATATCCCTACTGGTTCTTCAGCTATTGACGACGAAAAAAAACTTCCTTAACGTAAGGACGTAAGAAAGTCGAAAAATCTTTTATTTAGATTCAAGAAACCTTGAAACGTGGAGAAATTTCAATATTTTCAAATCGACAAATTGGATCAATTACAATAACTTCATATGGGAAGTTAAAAACTGTTTCGGACAAAAATTATGTTGGTCCTTTTTTGGTACGATTGGTCATTTTAATTTATAGGTTTGGTCATGAAATTTTTTTTTCAATTGGCAACCGTGTCCACAGCCCTAACCTACTTCTTGATAAAATATGTTCAAAGCAAAATGATACAATTAAATATTAGGATACAAAAATTGGGACTTTTCTTTTTAAGTAAGATAATTAAGGGGAACGAATTTGTTTTCTAAAATAAGGTAAACGTTTGTATCTTTCATATTTAAAGTTTAATTTTTGGACTTAACAACAACAAAATTTATTTCTCTATTTTTAGGGGCCTCTGATATATGTATTTGTATTACTTTCACACCAAAATCGGATAACTAGCTCTTTTTAAAACCACTCCAACGTTAGACTCTGTGTATAAAACCCTTATCACACGTATGTATGTAGGTACACGACAATTTAATTTTTATATCCAACAATTGGTCATAACTTGCTTTTAGACTTCTATTGTTCTTTATAGCCTTTAAAAGCTAACCAATTAAATTCCATTAAGAACTATTTTATGAAAGATTTTCAATGGAAGTTTATTTAAAAACTAAAATTTTTTGATAAAGCCAAGCGGACAGGACCTGATCCGCGGTCTTCAGAGGCAAAATCCGCTGGTCCCCATGCACGATTGGGCTTTAGTTAAAGCAGAAGAACCACAGAAGACTAGCGCCTCTTACCTTCTGAGGATTAGCGAGGAGAGTCTAGGGGCTCTCAAAAAGGCCGAATACAAACTCAGTTTAGGCATAAGGAATGCCAAAATTAAAATTCTGCAGAGTCAGGGAACAGACACCGACAAAGCTGATGACAACGTCGAGGATGACGATGTTATAAGCAGAGTCAAGATCCCCAGCGAGTTGCCGGGCCCCAGCTCTGCAGCTAAAAATAATTAAAAAACGCGCTGAAGGTCATCCAGATTAATCTGAAGCACTCTAAGTGTGCTACAGATAATCTGAGAGTTTTCCTTAGGGAGGAAAACTTCGACGTTGGCGTTATCCAAGAACCGTGGATAAACGGCCTCAAGGTGCGAGGCCTCCAAGACAACCAATACGATCTCTTTTATAAAACCACAGATCAAGACCAAGGTAATCCCAGAACTTGTATTTTAGCTAAGAAACATTTAAAAGGTTTTTTATGTCCAAATTTTAGCACTCCCGATCTGATCAGATTTGAAGACAAGAATACACAGGGTTTGCTGTTGGCCTCTTTTTACTCTGCCCATAATGCACCATCACCTCCGGAGGAGGTGTGCAAATTCATAACCGAAGCTAACATCAAAAAGGCAAACCTTCTGATCGGCGCAAATGCTCGGCATACCCTTTGGCGAAGTTCTGTGATCAATGAACGAGGTGAGTCACTTTTTGATTTTATTATTGAAAATAATATGACCATTTGTAACAGAAGCAATACTCCCACTTTCGTCTTTCCGAGCTCGGAAAATTATGATGGATGGGAGGATGTGCTTGATGTTACTTTAGTAAACAACCGTAATTTATTAGTGGAGAATTGGAGAGTTTCCCCTTTGAATTCGTTTTCGGATCACAAGTGGATTCTTTTTCAAATTAATTTCGTGTCGAAAAACCCTCCGCCTTACAGAAATCCCAAAAGAACTGACTGGACTCAATTCAGTCAAATTGCGAATTCCAAACTAAGCAACTTACTGAATCTCACTGAATCGATAGGAGACCTTGAATCAAAGGTGAAAACCTTTGAAACTTCTATAAGTTAAGCTTTTAGAGTCTCTTGCCCAATTAAATATAGCCGTAAAACCCTTCCTTGGGGGTGGAATGAAGAACTGTCGAGTCTTAGGAAAATGACGAGGACAATTTTCAATATCTTCCACAAACATAAGTTTTACCAACCGTATAAAGACTCTCTTAAAATTTACAAGCAAGCCCTGTCA
Organism: Eupeodes corollae; assembly: GCF_945859685.1. Lineage (NCBI taxonomy): Eukaryota > Metazoa > Arthropoda > Insecta > Diptera > Syrphidae > Eupeodes > Eupeodes corollae. The sequence continues at coordinate 105,206,271 of NC_079147.1, forward strand.
TCAGCCAAATGGCAAGGCTGGAGAGATTACTGTCAATCAATCGAAGACATAAAGGACTCCGCAAGGCTCAGCAAAGTTTTATCGAAGGAACATTGTAATCCTTCATTTCTAAAAAATCCTGATGAGAATGGATTATTTCCATGCTCAGTGGCAGGAAGATGCGAGCCTCTCTAGGCAATACAATCGCAACAAAACACGTGAGTAGGGGAACACCCCAGGGTAGTGTTCTTTCACCTCTTCTATGGCTTCTGGTCATGGATACAATTCTCGTTAAATTAGAGAGATGTGGAGTGAAGGCGGTAGCCTACGCAGATGATTTGGAGCTATTGGTGTCAGGAAAGTACACCTCTGTGATTAGTGAAATCACGGAGTCAGCTTTGAAGAAAGTTAGCAACTTGGCCACGAGTTGTGGACTAGGAGTTAACCAAAGTAAAACTGAACTGTTGCTCTTTACCACCAAAACTAAAGTACCGCCCTTCACGCTACCTCGACTCAATGGTCAAACACTATCATTGTCTCTCAGTGCAAAATATTTGGGAGTTATACTCGACCCTAAACTAAACTGGAAACTAAATATTGAAGTACGGGTTAAGAAGGCCTGTGTTGCCTTTTACGCCTGCAACAAAACTTTCGGCAAAAAGTGGGGACTTCAGTCAAAGATGATTTTATGAACGTACACAGCTGTAGTACGTCCAATCTTAACATATGGTTCGATTGTGTGGTGGCCTGCTCTTAGCAAAGCCTATAACATTAATAAGCTAAAGAAGGTTCAGAGAACAGCTTGCGTGGGCACCACAGGGGCCATGCGTACTTGCCCAACGGACGCCTTAAACGTCATTTTGGATCTTCTACCAATCGACCTTTTTATTAAATACATAGTTTCCTGCAGTGCTATTAGGCTGAGGCTGTAAAATTTTTTTTATTTACCAAACTGAATCAAACCGAAGGTGGAGCAATTTACCCAACTGCATTATATCTAGGAAGATATGGACCACCTATAACAAAACCCGTACAAACGATCTTCCATGCAGGCCAAGGCAAGACATAGCCAGGATTGTTGCGGTTTGTACCGGACATTGGCCTATAGGAGTTCATGCAGAGAAGTTGGGTATCTCTTACAACACCTTTTGCCGTAGCTGTAGTGACCAAAGAGAAAGTGAAACCATAATCCATTTCCTCTGCAAATATCCTGCTTTGGCAAACACCAGAATGAAATGCTTTGGAAAAGCTAATAGCTGATGAGCTATCTGAGACAAAGATTAGAGATCTAATCTTTTTTCTCAATGCGACAAAATGGCTCTAACATCTCTATCAACCTATCCCTTTCAATCAAAGGTCAAACGGGTTTTTGGTATCAAAACGGCGCACTACAGCTCTGATTGGATCTCAGGCTAGGTTGCCTTGAGATCGCCATTTCTACCTACCTAACATTTTTTGATCGAAAACAAATGAATTGGTTTAAAATAAATTTAAAATGAATACAAATTTTAAAATAATAACGGTACATTTTTTTTAAATACAGAATTCTAAAACAGATTGTTGAGACTCACTTTTTACTCTTACTTAATCATGGTTCTAATACACACAAATTTCGTTCGCAGTTTTTAAAATTTCAAAACTATCCTCGCAAATAATAATTAAAATCTTTCACGGTCAATCTTAAGTCAAATCCATACATTTTCGAATTAATACAAAAAAGTACATAAAACATTGCAATTCGAAAACAAATCAAAAAACATAAAACTAGTTATTTACTGTTTCAGTTTGCTTTGGCAAAACTTAAGGTCAAGGCATCTCATATGGTACCCATATAAAAACCTACAAACGTTTGTTAAAAACGACGATTCTTTTTTGACCCTATTTTAAAAATGGAACATATCAAAATAATCATAATGAACCTGACCTAATTGGCAACACTTCGAATTCACTCAATTCCCCAAAATGAGAACTTACCAATATGACAATACCATAGGAAAAAAAAGTAGTGTAGACAAAAGTACTTGCATAGAGCGCAGTTATACATAAAGAGATACATATGTACATAGATACACTAAGTACAACAAAGATTAACAAACAAAAAAGAAAACATATTATTTTCCTCCAGGGCAAAAAGGCAAAAGAATATAATTTTTCGCTTTGAGCCTGCGCACCTCAGTCGGAGAAAACCTTTTCATATTCCAATGTCTATCTCTATAACCACCATCATAATCATTATCATTAGCTGTGTAAGCTTGGTAAAACTGCTTGCTACCAAAATAATATAAATTTATTGGATCCATCAATATGGAACGGAAAAATAGATTTATTTTATGGCCATAAAGTTAGGTTGTTGTAGGGCTCATTATGATAATACACCGAGGTAGGTACCAACTACTTGCAAAGCTTCCATTTCCATGACTTTCGATTTGAATTTCCAAGTCAGATAAATTGGCGCTTGCCACTTGCGAGCGAGTTCTTATGCAAGGACGCTTTTTAGTTCGACCCTGTGACTCCTCTCTCGGCCTGCACCGCCCGAGCCACCGTTCCCACTAAATATTCATGCAGAGTAGGCGCACAGCAAACCAAACAGTTGAGTTGAGAATCGCTTAGCTAAGGAATAGCAAACCAGAGACACCCTTTCGCCCGACTCAACCCTGCAACCTCTCGCACCAATAGCCATAGCCAGCGCCATAACCACAGCCATAGAGGAGGTGGAAAATCGAATCGGATAAGGAAGTGCCTAGTCACTTCGATTCATCCAAATCCCGACGAATCCAAATTCATCTCTACCATGCAATTTTCTTATTAATCGATCTCATGTCAAGTGCGACTGAGGTCGATGATGATGATGATGATGACGAAGTTGATGTGATTCGCTCTGGTCCATGAGTAATTTCGGTGATCCGTGAACCCCTCTCCCCTTTAACTCTTTTTTTTAGCTTCAACTCTAACAGCTTGAGCTTGACAAATAAAAAAAAAGTCGTAGTTTTGTCTATAGAACACCTACGAGCTCCAACCAAATACTCTTGGCTATGGAATCTCTTTCTGCATAATCCCACCCCTCATTTCGAATGGAACTATGACGTCATCGATTTTTCTTCTTCGATTACTTTCGTGGCTGATGGCTGAGGCTACGGCGATGGCGATGGCGTTGGACTTGGACAAACGGCCACAGAGACAGACTTTCGCGAACGAGACACAAAAATCTCCTTTTTTTCTTTTCGATTCGAATGAGGAATAAAATCTGCACTTACCTTGCTGTTTTTTTTAAGTTTTTGGTTTGTTTTTAAGCGAAAACGACAACGGAAGGTCTTAAATCCTTGGGAAGTGTGATAAATTGATTTTATGCTGCAAGAAGATTGTAGGTATTCCTTTTCAGTTTTTCTTTTTATATACTATATATTTTTTAAGTCGATGGGTGTTGGTTGATTGATTGGTTGGGTTTTTCTTTTTTGGTATTTTTCTTTTTAATTTCTCACTTAATTGCACTTTGAATAATTTGCTTTTTTGAGAATTATTTTGGATTCTTGGGGGTTTTCTTCTTCTTTTTTTTTTGTTAACACTCTCCAGTTACACTTTTGACACAGAAATTGGAAAAATTCAATTTGGATGAGGCAAGAGCACCGAATTGGGCGATACAACACTTCCGTGCAGACCTTGAATGTTTCAGGATCAAAAGAGAACTGTCAAAAAGTGAAGGAATTTCGTTTGGATTTGTCAAAGAAATCGAAATCGAAGAAATATCGAATGGGAGCTTTTTTTCTACAATCGAAAGCTTTTATTGTGTTATCGAAAAGAAAAAGTGATGCCAAGTTATTTATAAAACATTTTATTTTTATTGAGCATTTTAGTTTAGCTAATTAAATCAAATTATATAATGTATCTGTTTGTCATACAGAATCATCACCTTTATATATAAAATTAATTGTTTATTCACAGAGCTGCTTTGTTTGTTTGCGTTTGAAGTTTTATATAAAAATGTTAATTAAAAAGCTAATGGCGCCGTAGGCTTCCCCACACTTTAAAGGCTGAATCACAAACAGCCTTCAGCTTCGTCTTCGCGTAACGTTTACGAGTTCAGCCATAGGAATTCAAAGGGTGCTATCACAATAAAGCTTCGACCTCACGTTTCGTTTGAACATCGTAAGGAAAAGAACGTAATGTAACGTAATGTGACTCCAAACGGAAGCTCTGATGGCTGAAATTATTCTGAACATTTGCTTTGTCTGACAGCTCAAAAGCTGTAAAAAAATGTCAACAAACAAAATATTTGCTCTTTGGAGGGATGAAATAATAGAAATGTCATTCAAAGCAACCTCGAAGCAGGCCCACCGTAACGCAGACGAAGCCGAAGTTGAAGCGTGTTTGTGATTCAGCCATAACGAGTTCAGCCATATGAATTCAATGCATTTTATCACAATCGTGCTCCGACCTCACGTTTGACAATCGTAAGAAAAAGAACATAATATAACGTAATGTGACTCCAGACGAAAGCTCAAGATCAATTATCTGAACATTTGCTTTATTTGACAGCTGAACAGCTGTAAAAAAATGAGAGCAGACAAAATAGAAATGTCATTCAAAGCAACCTCGAAGCAGGCCCACCGTAATGGCTGAAACACATACACGCTTCAGCTTCGGCTTCGCCTGACGTTTACGAGTTCAACCATAGGAATTCAATGCATGCTATCACAATGAAGCTTCGACCTCACGTTTCGTTTGACAATCGTAAGGAAAAGAACGTAATGTGACTCCAAACGGAAGCTCTAGTTCAATTATCTGAACATTTGCTTTGTCTGACAGCTCATCAGCTGTAAAAAAATGTCAACAAACAAAATATTTGCTCTTTGGAGGGATGAAATAATAGAAATGTCATTCAAAGCAACCTCGAAGCAGGCCTAACGTAACGCAGACGAAGCCGAAGCTGAAGCGTGTATGTGTTTCAGCCATAAAACGAAGCCAAAGCTGAAGCGAGTTTGTGATTCAGCCATAAATGCCGCCCTGTAGCTATGCTATCTAGTACAAAAATACTCCATTTACCAAGATCGGAATCTTTCGTACGTTTCACTCTCCCAAACTCGTTTGTTTACATTGTTGTATTTGTAATTTTGACAATTAGTCCATGAATAGATGTGAAAACAAACAACACAAAAAACGATGCCGTGGGCTAGCGGCACTTTGCAAAGCAAAAACAAAATGGGGAGGTTAATATGTTTTTTTCAGGTTTTTCTTTTTGCTTTTTTCGATGAAAAAGTCAGTTTTAAGCTTTAATTTTGCAGTCATTTTGTTGATAGCGAACCAATGTACATTTTTGTCTTGAAAAACATGTTCAACATCATTTAATTGCAAAAAATTCACTAATTTAGAATAATCACAACGAAATTCTTTAAATTTCATAATTAACCTCGAATTATTGTATTAAAGATGCGTTCGAAGAACCATCAAATTAAGGGTGCGAGCGCTATTTATTGAATTCTACTAAATTTTCGTTAATGAACGGCCCGAATATTTATTTTGCAATTAAAATCTGTATTAAATTAATTAATCGAAGTATGTAAATAGTTTTCTCCATAATTTAAGTTTGGGACTATTTTTCAATTTCATTTTGATTTATAAATATTAAATTTAAAAAAAAAAGATTTATAAGCGAAAAATACCTTAGCTATGCATAACATTCTTGATTGATGGAAGCATACGTGTATTTGCTATCAAACAAAACTATGTAACACATCAAAGGAACATCAATTTAAAAAAAAATTATCAGAACGGCTATAGCGAACCCGTTTAATAAACGCAGAGCGAATAAAATGCAAATTTTGACATTTATCACAAAATTAAAATGTCAAAAACCCTTCTGAATTCATGCACAACTCATTCAAAAGATCATGTATTCGACTTGAATGTTTATTCTTGACGTACAGAAGTTGTTTTTAGTAAATTCCCACAGTTTAACGCATAATATAATTTACATTCGATCCTTAAAAATGTTTAATTACCAAAGTTTTTGATGAAATAGGTCCTATATAGAAATTTTTAGAAAAAAACAATTTAAATTGAAAGTGGTTGTGAGAAACACTTAGAGGAGGATAATTATGACTTAGAACCGTTGGAATTATGTGAAAGGATCAAATAGTTTCGGAACGGCAGGACTTTGCAAGTGGGATTTCATGCATTTCATACGAATTTTTGATGAAATAGGTCGTATATACACACTTGTTTAAACTGGTTTATACAAAATAAAACTAGCATTGTTAATATTATTGCATTTTAATAATTTCATTCCATTTGAGTGCTATGCACAGACAAAAACATCTTGTTTACTTCTTTAAGCGATAAAATGATTGGTACTCAAGATATTTTAATAAACTTTTTTATAAAATTGAATCAGTTGCAGTAAAATGTTTAAGGAAAACAAACGAATGTTCTATTAAAATGGTGATACAGTTAAATTATTAAATATTATAAAAAATCAAAGATATATTAAAGCGTACCTAATGTTTGACAATATGAAAAAAAAATATATTTCATGTCTTTATTTTATAAAATATAAAAATATAAAATAACATTGCAGTATAGAAATAGAGTTCCAAAAATTAAAGGAAATTCATAAAATACACAAAAATTGCAATGATTTTTCTTTAGCATTTTTGGTTATTATGCAGAATTATTCAACAGACTTACTTATGTCTGTTTTGTTGTTCTACAAAGTATTGAGTTACACTTTTGTCCATTTCTAATTATACTTAACGAGTTGCAGCTCATATGGCGTTCGCAAATAATTAAAGTAAACAAAATACACCACTAATAAATCATTAAATATGTATTTGGTCAGTTTTATTTTAAATAATATACATTTACAACATTTATTTGGATTGAAATTAAAAAGCTATACAAATCTTCCAATTTAAGACCATGTCAGCACTTCAGATTCTGTTGGTTAAGATTGTTTAGTTTTTGAACGAGGCCATAAAACATTCAAAATAAAGCATTTAGATGTTCCTGCAGACTATAATGAAGCATTTTGATGAGCCGGAACACTAAATGTGAGAATGTGTTTGAATTTTGCATCATTTCACGCACACTGTCTCACATTTAATGTGTCCTTAGCTTGTAGGCAAACCGAAATGTCAGTCTGAGATTCCGATCTTGGTAATGGAGTATTTTTGATCTAGTACGTCAAAGGATCATACAATTAAAGCAATAACAATGGTAGGGTTCAGACAACACTAACCTCTATTTTAAGTTTATTCTTCAATAACTACCAAAGACGTTATTGTCTGCAAAACCATCTTCAGGCAATCTAAAAGTCTTAAACGATTTTTATTTTGTATAGTAAAGTAAACCCTAAAATTGTATTTAAGGTGATCTCTTTCAATTTCCGTATCGGTGAATGCATGTTTGATTCAATTCTTGTCAAAAATGACAGTTCCACAATTTCGATTTCAAAAACAAAACATTCAATTTGAGATTCTACAAGTAAGTTTTTGTAAATAATTTAGTTTTTCAGATTAAAAACCTTAACGATCAAGAGCTACAAGTGCATTTAATTGAAAAACCGAAAGACCAGGAACCAGAAAAAAACGATGGGACTTATTCTACTCGGAGCTCGGTGTATATACTTTTCTATGTTCCAAATTGAGAAGCAACAATTTTTAAAAAATATTTATAAAAGTATAAAAGTTAAAATTTTAGTTGAATGAAAAAAGACGATCAACTGTCATTTTGACATAATTAGACTTGAATTGATAGTAAGGGAGATTTTTTTTGACAAACGTCAACTTTCCAATAAAGTTGCCTTAATTGGAGGCAATTTTCGAAAGTTAGCCAATCAAATACTAGAAACTTGCCTTACTTTCAAGTCCCTTATGTCGTCTGATTTATTGGAGAGCTCAAGGTTAGGCAACACAAATTTTTCTTAGCATGCTTTCATTATTGCAAATGGAGGCCGCAGCTATATTTTTATAGTATGCGATGAAAACGCGCAAAATTTTAAACGATTTTGTAAAATGTTAAAGCCATTTTTAGTATTTTATCAGCTCAAATAACGTCCTTCTGCACATTATAGCAGGATGGGGATGATGAAGATCTTATATAGCGACACTTTGGTCGCTTGAGAGAGGGCTTTGCTACTCAATTGCTTTCTTAGCAAAAAGAAACAGCGGTTAGCAAGAGTAATTCCCATTTGATCTTAGAGCTGATGTTGTTTCTGTGTTCATAGCGAAACCTAGGTAGACAAAGTACTTAACTACCTCAAAGTGCCGTCAGTCGATGGTGACGTTTAGATACTGTCATATACGGCCTTGAAATGGATGAAGAGATGATGGTTGTCGATTTGACGTTCTTGGTTTTCCAGGATCTGCCGTAATGTGAAATCGACTTTGATCTTTTCTAGTCTAAAACCACACTAATAAAGACCTATCAGGTTGTGTGGTATCAGCTTTAGACGTTTACATATTACGGCATAAAGGACTCTGCAAGCGATGTTAAGTAGACTGAAACCTCTATATTTGGTGCCGTTTAGAGGGTCTCCTTTTTTTAGGTCAAATAATACTGAGATTTTATTCATCGAGCATACTTTACCTTGAACATTTCTTACAGATAAGTTGGTGAAAGCTCCTAACCAAATTATCTCCAGAGCATTCAAGCCATCTGCTCCAGAGGCTTTAATAGACTTCAGCTTAAATACTTATATGGCGATCTTTACTTCGTCTAAGTCGGGAAGACGGAATTGTTGGCTTTCGTCGTCTATATTGAATGGACCATCCTGCCTGATCGAATTCGGTTCGTCGTTATAAAGTCTGCAAAAGCGGTCCTTCCATTTATTCCGCATTGACTACGGTTCCACTATGATATTTCCACTTTCGTCCTTGCAGACTTCGGTTTGAGGTTTATGTACTTGTGAATTTCATTTCACCTGCTCATAAAACTTTCAAACTACATATCTGCTTTTTAACCTCTTAACATCTTATACCTTCTTATGCTTTCTCTTTTTCCTTCTGCGTGAGTAGCTCTCGTCCCTGTATGCAGCGCCGATTTGCGTGCCTGTTGTTTGGCTACATTTGCCCGCCGATATTCCTCATCAAACCAGTGGCTGCTTGAAACCCAGCACGTCAGAGGCAGCTTCTCTGACTGCATCTTGGCAATGTTTCCACTGGTTCTCAATACACTGTGTTGGCGGCAGATGACTTCAAAAAGAGTTATTTGTGACTCTGTCGGAGAAGGAAACCCGAAGTGCTACCTTGGCTCCAAGTTCTTTTGTGGATGTTAAGGTGTAGAAAACGCGTACCATGACAATTTGCCCCACTGCAAAATCAATGAGCCTGAATATTATCGGAAGTGTTGTCGTACAGACTGTTTTTCCCGATCATTCCACCAAAGATGTCTTCCTTTCCTAGCTTGGCATTAAAATCACATGGGACAATTTTAGTATCGTAGCTAGGACACTGATCCAAGAACATATCCTTATTGCGCATATCAGGCTAATGTTGCCGAATTTAGCCTTGATGCGGATGGTCATGAGGCGCTAGTTGAAACACCTATAGCTAAAGACTTATTGCCTAAGTCTGGCTCTAATCACAAAGCCGCACTGTTGGTTTTCTCGGTAGCAGTCACCGTAGTAAATATCATCCTCTTTTTGCCCGGCCCATCACATCATATTTCCTGGATGGTGGTGATGTCTGCTTTATAGCAGTCTAGGGCCTCCGCTAATTCTTCGGCCGCACGTGGTCCGTTAAAGGATCTAACATTCAACGTGCATATCCGAAGTTCAATGTCCTTAATTCGTTTGCGTGGATTGTCAACAGTTAACCCGTCCGTATCCGAGGCTTATTGGTGCTTTACAACTGGATTTTCTTTTTGTGGTCAGGAAGTCACCCTTTAACACCAAGGGCAAAGCCGGCATAACCGATCTTCACAGGTCTGGGCTTCGAATTATGTCTTAGTAGCCCAATAAGTTGTTCACTAAGTTGTTCAACCTATCTGGAACTTTAAACGCCACCGTTGATTCCATTTTGGAGATTCCTCCACTGCCGTCTGGATGAAAGGAGAGTTGAAACAGCTCTCCCCTTCTCTTGTTTGCTACCCAAAAACTTTCCATTGGGGTAGGGAACTAATCTCCAGTTGACGTATTAGGCATCCTATGTTCACCACTTGTAGGTGAGAGTAAGAATTGACGTACAGAGGTTAGTTATGAGAAAAACCTGTGGACACTTGTGTTCTCTTTACCATTTGAACATCAAATTGACTTGCTACCTTGTTCTTATATTTTCTGAACCATCCACTTGAAGTCTTTGAATTTTAAAGTAAAATTTCACTAAATAAAATATTCTAAAGCGGCCTATGAACATCTATTTATTATCTATCGAAATGACGTTTCTATTTTAATTTGAAAGCTAAATATCCATATAGGGTCTTACAATAAAAGCCTTATTTTTGATATTTAAAATAAAAGAAGTGTTTCTAGAGAAATCAATGGATTTCGAACATTGAAGAGGGAAATGCATTTATTAAGAAGAAAAACAAAACCGCAAAGCTTGCGATCCGATTGTCTTTCACGTGATCCCAAATAAACTCAAGGTATTGAATAACAAGATCTCGTGGCCACCTCATCGAGAAATATCACGGCCAGAAAAGTTTTTTTTTTCTTCCAAAACTTCAAAATAACCTTTGTATTAAATTTTAAAAATATCAGCGTTGTTGAAACTTGTAACACTTTATTTCGCAGTTGTGAATTTTAACTTATTAAAAGTCAAAAAGTGACCGAGTATCCCAACTGAAACCTTTTACGGAAAACTCCTAAACAATGTGAGAATAACATAGAAGACTTGAAGCAAATATAATACAAAGCTACACATGATCCATTAGTGCTATTGGATTGTCCTATACAAAGTGTATTGGACTGTCCCATACAACGGGGCTCCAATCAACAGAATTGACAATTTTGTGATAAAATACGTTCGAGGTCACATTATCAGAGCTACATATGTCTTCGACCAACAATTTAATATTCGAGGCATTCTATCGGAACGAAGAGTATTTTGAGAGTGCACCCTTGCGCGGCTTCATTTCACAAGAAGCATTCCTCTTCTTACACAGATGCGGTCTGATACAGGATAGATTGGCAGTTCCTTCCATCTAACACGTCAGACAAAGAACCTTGGATAGGCAAATCCTGTACAATCGGGAAGTCATGGAACAAGGCGGAGTAGAGCTAGTTCAGTTCAGTAGGGCTGTGTCCAAACGGGACCGAACTGATAGAGTGAGGCAGGAGAACCAGTTTTGGTGGCTTCAATCGGGTTTAGGTTTGAGTAGAAATAGGTTTAATAGAAATAGGCATGGTGGCACAAAAAAAAAATAATTAAATAAAAAAAAGATGAAATAAAGACAAAAAAAGGAAAACAAAAAATGTTAGATAATTCGATTTGCTGCTGTGATTGTTCTAGTTTTAAGTAGTTTATAGGTAGAATAGGTAAGTTTAAGTTAGTTTTAGGTTATATATATTAAGGACCTTAGTTTAAGTAGTATTTAGGTAAAAATGAAAGAATGATTTTGAATATAGTTTATTTATTTATTTAATCTACAAGCAATGTTAAAGCTAACAGATATAAGCACTCCAAGAGCAAATTAAAAAGTGAATAAATATAATACTTCAGTTTTAAATATATTACGATTAAGATTAAAAAAGTCAATATTTGAAGACACTTCATTGAAATATATAATAGATCTTGATAAAGTTTGATTACCACTATAATTTGTCATGTGAATTCTTTGGAATAAGAAGAATCTAGCTCTCATAGACCTAGCAAGAACATAGATTGGTACCAAGGAAAGAAGAGATGGACATTTAATATGGTAGCATAGTAAGTCTCTAATAAGCATTTCACTATGAATTTTTCTTCTTGATTGTAACGACTTTATTCCAAGTAATTGGCATCTAGACTCATAACTAGGACTAAAGTTCCAACCAATTTTCTTAAATATATATTTTGTAAATCGTCTTTAAATCTTTTCAATCCGATCAGAATAAACTATATAAATAGGACTCCAAATAACATCAGCATATTCCAAAATTGATCTGACGAGAGATATATACAGGGATAATAACACGAAAGGATCTTTAAAGTCTTTTCCATTTCTTTTAAGAAACCTACTAGCGAGTTGGCCTTGGGAACCAAATAATCGAAATGACCTTTAAAAGAAAGTTGGGAATCAAGAATAACTCCTCAGTCTTAAATACTTGAAACCATATCTAAACCCACATATTCAATTGCATAGTTGAATAAAAAAATATGAGATTTTCTGGAAAAAGAAATCGTGTTACACTTTTTGATATTCAATTTAAGGCTATTGATGTGACACCAATTTGATAAAGAATCAATGTCAGATTGCAAAAGTTGACAATCGTCCAAACTTGAAATTTTTGAAAATATTTTCAGATCGTCCGCATATAATAAGCATTCACAATAATTAAAGACTGAGACAATATCGTTAACCAACATTATGAAAAGAAGCGGACCTAGGTGGCTACCTTGCGGGACACCTGGGGTGGAATCGGTTAAGGTGATTTGTGATAGGTGACAGTCACAATCAACAAATTCGGTCTGTGTAAGGTGATAGTCACCGGTGACAATCACCATTTGGTGACTATTTCTGGTGACAGCTCTTTAGTTGTCACTTTCACTGGAAATTGATTTTTATTTTTAGTTGCTGAAATTTCAAGACAATATGAATGTGTTTGTGCCTTTGATTTTACCTTTTGAAAATGAAATCATAATAGAAATGTCCGGCTCTTGAGGATTAATCTCCACAATAAAATAAACATTCTTGATCTTCCAAGTCTAAAGTAAGTACGCATATGTGCTATATATTTGTTCACATATGTATAAATGCCTTTTTATTATAACTTGTTTTTTTAATTTATACATTCTTAAAAAACTTACGATTGAATAAGGAAACATTTTTACATATCTTACCGCTTCTGGATTTGTCAGCTGGAATGCGGTCAACACACATTCCCCCTATTCTTCTATTAGCCGTGACTTTAAATTTTCTTGGAGGTGGTGGCTACCAAAGTCAAGTTGGCGCTGACTGGTCAGCTCCAATGGGCCAAAGTACTGTTTGTGAGGTTATTTCTTTGACCTTAAAACAAGTGGAGAGGAAATTGTTCCCACTTACAATCAAATTTAATCAATCGGCTTCAGAAGCAACAAAAATGTTCTTCTACGAAAAATATCAAATTCCTGGAGGTAGGATTTTGTTTCTTAGTAAAAATAAACTAATTTTTTACCTGTTTTTTATTTTATTATTTGTTTCCTAGTAATCGGCTCCATTGATGGGAGTCATATTATTATTCTCCGCCCTTCGGAAAATGAGCAGATGTATTCCAATAGAAAATATATATAGATATAATGTATAGTATTACAACAGCACAAACTTATCCGGATAGCTTCAGATCGGTTTTTGAATACAACCACTAAAATTGTAACAAACCTCAGTAAATTTCTTTTAAAGTGATACCAAATTCTAAACAAAATTTGGTGATCACCTTACACAGACGCAAAAATTAGTTTGATCACTTTTTATGAACACAAAGGTGACAATCAAAAATCACCTAAGCCGATTCCACCCCTGTTGTACACTGAATTTCCTTAGAGTATGTATCTCCAATCTTAACTTGTTGTGTTCTACAAGATAAATATGACGATAACTAACGAAGAAAGTGAGAATGAAAAACAAAAATCTCAAGTTTTTTTTAGAAGTATTTGGTAGTTCACAGAATCAAAGGCTTTACTAAAGTCAGTGTATAATACGTCCACTTGAAATTTTTGTTCCATAGCATTAGTGACATACGAAGTGAAATAAGTTAAATTGGTAACAGATGATCGACCGGATACAAAACCATGCTGCACTTCTGATAAATATTCACTTGTAAGAAAATCAAGCTTTATTTTCACCATTCTTTCAAAAAATTTGGGAATCGCGGAGAGTTTACAAATACGCCTATAATTTTCTACATCATTTTTAGAACCTGATTTATGTATAGGGACCAAGTAAGAAAGTTTCCATTCATCAATAAAAATACCTTCTTGTAGGGACTTGTTGAATATGCCTAGTAAAGGAGCACAGATGGAATCACAACAATTTTTCAACACTGCCGAAAGAATGCCATCTGGTCCAGAACTATAATTAGACTGAAGTGATTTTAGTCCGGAATTAACTTCTTCAAAACTTAACTGGATCGAACCAATATCAAACCTATGAACTATTATTAAATCCTGAATGAGAATAAACGGATTTGCAATAATTAGCAAACAATTCAACTATGGAGTCTAAATCCGACGATTCAACACCTCTGAAAAACATGGTATTTGGAATCCCTATCGATTTTCTTTTAGAATAGACAAATGACCAGAACGATTTACTGTTTACTTTCAATATTCAAGATATAAGCTCTATATAGAAACTTACTAAGAACTACAAAATCTTTACGTAATTTACTAAAATTATCATAATCCGATTGATTTTGTGATTTATTGTATTTCACGTATGCATTACGTTTTTTTCTTTTTAAGTCACGGAGCTGCTTATTAATCCAAGGTGAATCCGATAATTTTTTTTGAAAGAATAAGGAACAAATCTTTCAAAACCCATTAATACAATTTCAATGAAGCGGTTGTACATATTTTTCAAATCAAGAAACATAAATTCATTTATCCAATCAATGTTAGAGAAATAAGTATTTAGTTGAACAAAATTAGTTCTAGAAAAATTATACGATCTAACAGTTTTTTTTAACATCATTTAACAAATAAGTGTAAAACTCTATTTCAAAGAACAATTCTTTATGATGAATGGATTCGTTTAAAAGAGAAAAGGTGCATTACTTAAATTAACCCTAGAAAGATAATCATATTTTTTAGTGCGTGAAAGATAATCATACGTCTTAGAGAAGTATGGCACTTATTAAGCGCGTTTAAAGATGACAATTGATTTTTCATCATTATTTCGTATTTTAATTCATTTTATTTGGGTTATTTTAAGTAAAATGAATCAATAATTAAGTACAAAAGAAGTAAAATTTGAGCAAAATTTATAAAAAATCTGAACCACCTTTGAAAACAGAACGAACAAAGTTCTTTATTTTTTAAAGAAACCTTTGAGTTGACTTTGAGTCTTAATATTTGGTAAATTAGTTCATTGAGGGGTAAGCTAACTATAAAAAATAGTTTTAGTAATTTTTGAGAAAAAAAGTTTTTTCCTCATATACTTTTGTTCAGTGCACAAAAGTTTCATAAAAGATAATCATACGTCTCCCAGACGTATAACATAGTCATTACTGGCCCTAATGCATCTTCAGCGTGAATTTTAAGATGCACCATGCAAGCTCTGACCTAGTCCTGAGCGAATATAAAAAACTAATGTAATACGGCTTATAATTGAAAAGATATAACAATTTTTCCCCGCGCCATACGTCCCGCAGACGTAGATTATCTTTCTAGGGTTAACTTTGATTTCATCACAACATATAAAAATTAAGTCTAATATTTTTCCTAAAGAATTATCGATATGATTAACTTGTACTAAGTTTAAAGAATATAAAAAATCAATGAATGTAACTTGAGATCTTGTTTAATATTAAATGGAAATAACATTTTATCCGTTTCAAACCAATTCCAATTTATATCAGATAAATTAAAATCACCTAAGACACATAAATTATCAGATATAGAACAAAGATTATTAATAAAATCAATATTTCTAATGTTTTTCATACAAATCAAGTGAGCTACTTGGAGGCACATAACTTACAATAAAAACAGAGATGCAAACTTGTTCAATGTCCGATGTTGGTAAAATAACTTCTTTAGAGCAAATGTAGGATAGAACAGCGATAATTATCCCTCCTCCACGTTCTCTAGATGATTTACATCGACCGCGACGATAAACGTCGTAATTAAATAGTTCTGAAGAGACAATTCCGTTATAAAGCCATGACTCAACAATGATGATAATATCATTATATGTAACACAGGTATTTTTAAAGAGATCGTGTACTTTGGTTCGGAGGGCACTTGCATTGTGGAAATAAATCTTTAATGACGAAAGACGAACATATGTAGACTTTAAACCATTCGTTGTTAGGTTGTTATCCCTACGTCCTTCTCCAAGGAGTTTTTTTGGCATTGTAACCGAATGGGCTTTTGTTATTAAATTTATTCTAATTGACTGAATATTTTTTGAATTAGAAAAGAAAACCTTAAAACCCACTTGACACCGACCGACGACGACGAACGCTTTCAATTTATGTTTTTTTTTTGTATGACTGTTTTCAATTCCAAGTTGTAAACAAAATTTAACTACTCTCTCGCTCTAAAGCTAGGATAGGTGCACTGCTCCTACTAAAAGGAGATCTTTAGTCTTATGCGTGTGTAGAGTGTAATGTTTTCCCTTTTTTTACGTAAATGTCACTCGACAGCACTATAATTGAGTGACATTCACCACTCCATTTATAGGATGTATCGGTGATGGAAAATCGCAACTTTGTTGCCGCATCATATGGCAACATATTAATGTTGCATTACACTGTTTGAATGCAAGTTAATGAACAACATTGTATAAGTATAAAAAAACCTGGAGCTTTTCACCCACAAGTGCATTATGGATAATGGTTGTAGGCCTAGGAAGAAACAAAGGCTGGAAAAGTAGGAGTAGGTGTGTGGGTGTTTATATAGGGTCCATAAAGAAAAAGCGTTGGTAGGAGGTTTCTTTTTTAACCAAGACACCCCAGAGACAAGTCGAGCAGCAGAAATCCTATTACCATACTCACCCAGAAAAAGACTTGGCCAATCGGTTATTTTGAAGTCAGATAGGAAATTTAAAACTTTGTTTGAAAGTAAGTAAATTACATCAATATAGTGAAGTTCAAATGAATAAAGAACTTATTTAAATTTTAAGGAAATTAGGACGAACGTCCCATTATACGAGGGAGAATAGATATATATAATCATATATATTTATATATATATACATATGTATATACTCCACCACATTCCTTAAAAGGAGTTAAACTATTAAACCGCCTAAGGTAAGGTTTCCTAATTATTTTGGCATAACAAAATTACCATAAACCGGCAGTTCGCTAAAAATTGTGTTTTTTAAACTAGCTAGGTCGTCAAAATAAATTTTGGCGGCCTGAACAAAGGAACAAAGGAGTACCTATCCTTATGACGGTACAGGAAGTGATATCACAAAAGAAAAGTCAAAGTTCAACAAGGCATAAGTCAACGTCAATTTTTAATTTTTTTTAATTGCAAAAGTGCATAAAGTGATTTTTATAAATTAGTTAATTTTGTAAAAAAAAAAAAAAAATTAATTTCTTAATTAATCATATACAAAAAAATCAATTTTTATTAATTAAAAGTGCATATATACATATATATATATATATCAGTATCTTGGCGTGTATTCATATGCGTACACAGATATATATATACATATACTTATAATTGAATTTTTAGTAACAATTTTGCTATAGTAATTTTTTCAAAAAGAAAGTGGTGGTAATTTTTGTGTGATTTTTAAAACAAAAAAAAGGAAAGTGCATATTGCTCATCAGAACCGCCAGGATTCATCGAGGAAGTGGCCACTACGTCGAGAATTTTGGGGTAAGTTTTTCTTGTAGTTCATGTCCCAATTGACATATATATATATATATATCACTCAAGCGTTGCCCCCTTTTTCATTTCAAATTTTACTCTTGTTTTAAATAATTGAAAGCATATATTTTGTTTTTATTGGTTTTAATATAATGAGAATAACCTGAATTATAATTAAAATAAATGTACCTAATGGAATTATTAAATTATGTGCAACATATATAAAAAGATGAAATTTTAATTTGCTTTAAAAAGGGGGAGATGAGGAAGTGAAGATGAAAGGGTAGGAAGGAGGAAAAGAGGAGGTGAATAAAAGGGGTTGTTTAGCGAGAAAGCAACCAGGTAGGGTGGGTAGAGGGCATCTCGCGCATCAGTACCAGCTAGATGCAAAGACTGGCATATTTTTTTTGCTAACGAGGAGGTCATGGAATCCACTCCTGAGCTAGCGAGGGATATTTTATGTGCCAGCAAGGACCTCATCGCAAGAAAACTCGTTACAAAAATGGCGCCCAGAACGTGGTGTCCCACTATCATCAGATAGTGAGGCAAACATTTATTTTTTTTAACTTTTTCATTTTTTTGAGTCACAAATTTCAGTTTAACATTTTTTTTTCTTTTCATATTTTTTTTATTCAGCAGCATATCGATTGCAGCAACCTTGTGAGTCCCGGTTACTTGAGTTGATGACTTGGTACCGCGTTGCAACAAGGAAGCTAAAATCGATTTGCTATTACGCAACGAAATGACCGTAAAAACCTAGTCTTTGGGCATCTGAAGAAAAAGGTATCCAAATCGCAGGTGGATACGGTACATCTCAATTTTTTTTATATTCACATTTATATGAGACCTCTTGATGCAAGTGGTGTCTTGGATGGTCCGTATAAAATTTTGATTTTCACAAATTTCAGCTGAGTTTTTGGAATTTTTCAGAGCCTTCATATGATGATGTTGATTGTCACTGATGTCCTGAAAAGTTTTAAGAATCACAGCTGAAATAATTTACAACACATTACATAAACAAACCACTAGTTTATTTTAATTTTTTTTATCATTGATTTTTTTTTGTTGACTCGAAATAAACCTCCTTTTTATCCTCAGCAGTTACCTTTTTCGGATTCATTTCTCATCTTCCCTTTATATTTTTATGATAGAAACAAAAAAAAAATTGATTTTTTTATTTAAAGTTTCAACTACAAATATATACCTAGTAAGTAAGTACGATTCCTATCATACTTACATACATATTATATACCATATAATATATTAATTTTGATATAAAAATTTCTTTTATTGAACTACAATAATCAGATCATTAATTCTATTAATATACAATTTATATAAATCACTTTAAGAATATTTTTTGATTTAAAACAAACATTTACATATTTTGAATTGAAACTACTATCGAGTTTTTGAAGAAGCAATTTCGAGAAGGAAATCGATTTTTTTTAAGTAGGTTTTTAGAGTGAGGCCTAAATTTTAGTTCAATTAAAGGTCAAAAAGACAATTAACTAAAGTTAGGTTCGTTCGACCGAAGTATGAGCAGAAGTCGTCGGATTTCAATTTACGACGACATAGACGTTATAAACGCTCACCACGAAGCAACCTTCGAAGAATTTTTTCAAAGATTTAGAAATACGGTGGATAGGTTCAACCTAGATAACTCGTTCAGTTTCTCAGAAGAATTGGAGTCGGTTATTTCAAACTCAACTTTTAACATGGCGGATCAAGAAGATCCTCAGGTTTTGGAAGGCCAGTTACAAGCCGAAGATCTTAGTGAGGAACGAACAGATCAAGGTGAAGTTAATGTTAATCCGAATGAAGAAATTATTTCTAGGTTAGAACGGAGTATGGTTCAGAACCAAATGAGAATTTTTCAACAAATGGATATTTTCATGGGGAACGTGTTACAAAAATTAGAAGGTTTGCGCTTACAGCCGCAACAAACAGTCAACCCTCCTCAATTAGATAGGCAAAGCTCTAGGACGGCCCAAGTTCCTTTACCCAGGAGTTCAAGTGGCTCAACAACTTTTAGCGCTTCGGGTCCATGTAGGCTAGATCGTTGGAGCATTAAATACGATGGTTCTGATAATGTTTCTGATTTCCTTTTGAAGATAGGGAGAATGCAATCTTCGTCTTCTTATACCGACGAGCAAATCGCAGCAAACTTTCATGTTTTGCTTGAAGGCCGACCAAATAAATGGTTTTGGGGATACGTAAAGAAGTATCCAAACGCGGATTTAGCTTCTATAAAAGAAGCCATGAAGAAAGAGTTCGGTAGGATGGAGTCTGAAATCGACATCTACATGAAACTCATGTGTCGAAAACAGGGTCCTAAGGAATCCTTCGACGATTTTTATGTTGCAATCAGTAGCTTGAACGACCGTCTGAGAGAACCTTTTAATGATAAGAAATTGATCGAAATTATTAGAGGTAATTCGAAAGAAAAATTAGGCGAGATTTTGTTGTCAGCTGAAGTCAAAAACTTAGAGCAACTTCGACAAAAAGCTCGCGAAGCTGAACGGTTTTTAAACAAACGAAATTTTAGTCATCGATCAGTCCATGAAATTGTAGTCGAAGAAGAATATGATTGCGAACAAAAAGTTGAAGAAGTTGCAGCGATTTCTTCAAGACAAAAACCTATTTCAACTGCAAACTATATTTGTTGGAATTGCGACCAAAAAGGTCATGCATACCATTTTTGCCCATCCGAAGTAAGAAATTTATTTTGTTTTCTGTGCGGTGAAAAGGGCGTTACCACTGTTCAATGCGGTAAACACCAAAAGGGAAACTTCCCGAGGGACGAAACGAGGAGTGGAGAGATTCGTTCCTTAAGGAATCCCACGAACCACTCACAAAATTAAACAACAAACATGAAATGAATTTCACGGATGAAAACGACGAAGACCAGAGTCCGATTAAAATTCTAAAAAGGGAAAGGTCCAACGTCGAAATTGAACAATTTCATCCGATGGAATTCCATAATCTTAAATCTCTTCACGAGAGAAAAGTAAATTATGAGAAGGTTCGATCCCGAATCTTCGGAACCAACATAAAACCAATAAGTTCTAAAATTTCTAAGTGTCGTTATCGTTTTCAAAATCGAAAAAAGTTTCGAAAACAAATAGTCGAAACGATTATATCGTCTAATACAGACGGACGAATGTATGCTAACGTCTTTTTAAATAATGAGTCGGTTTTTGGACTTCTCGACAGTGGAGCCTCGATCTCCGTATTGGGTGAGGGATGCTTCGAGTTAGTTCGTAAGTTAGGGGTTGAAATGTTACCCTACAATAACGTAGTGCGTACGGCAGATGGCAATTCACACAAAATTGTGGGATATTGCGAGATCGAGACCAAATATAAAGGCATATCAAAGAACTTAACTTTTTATTTAATACCAAATTTGACGCAAAAAGTTTATCTCGGTATGAATTTCTGGCGAAGCTTTCAGTTAATACCACAAATAAGCGAGGTCGAGTTGGATTTCACCTCCGGTGAAACTGAGGAAAACTTTAAAAATGAAACCGAGTTGATGAAACTTTCCACCGAAGAGTCCTTTCAATTAGAAAATGTCAAGAGACAGTTTCCAAATTTCGTTGTCCTTGGGTTAGGAAAGACAGACCTTGGGTGTCACGTCGTTGACACTGGAAATGCAGCCCCGATTAAATCTAGGCATTATCCGTTGTCTCCAGTTCGACAAGGCGAAGTCTATAAGGAGTTAGATCGTATGTTGGAGCTAGGAGTAATAGAAGTAAGTAACTCCCCATGGAGTTGTCCCGTTGTGTTGGTAAGGAAACCCGGTAAAGTCCGCCTTTGTTTAGATTTCCGAAAAGTCAATGCTGTCACCGTTAAGGATGCGTATCCGCTGCCTCATGTCGAAGGTTTGTTAAGTCGGATAAAAGACACGCACTTTATCACGGGGATAGATTTAAAGGACGCCTATTGGCAAATTCCTCTACATGAAAAATCTCGGGAGAAAACAGCTTTTGCCGTACCTGGTAGGCCGCTCTACCAGTTCAAGGTAATGCCATTCGGTTTGAGCAACGCTGGACAAACGCTATGTAGAGTTATGGATCAAGTAATCCCTAGTCATCTCCGTGATAATGTGTTTGTCTATTTAGATGACTTACTGATATGTACTTCGGATTTCGAGTCGCATTTACGCATCCTTAAAGAGGTTGCATCTTGTCTTCGCCGAGCAAATCTAACCATCAATTTGGAAAAAAGTAGATTTTGCATGAAGGAGATCAAATTCCTAGGCTTTATCGTAGGTCAGGGAAACCTGAAAACTAACCCAGACAAAATAGAAGCAATGGTCAATTTCCCAGTTCCAACAACTGTTAGGCAAGTGAGGAGATTTTTGGGTCTGACTGGTTGGTATAGGAGATTTATCCGGAACTATGCCGATTTAGCCGCTCCCTTAACCAATTGCCTTCAAAAGAGATCCAAATTTGAGTTTACGTCGGAAGCACTTGAAGCTTTCGAAAAACTTAAAACAGCTCTGTCGTCAGCTCCAGTTTTAGCTGAACCAGACTTTTCGAAACGCTTCATAATTCAATGCGATGCTTCGTCTGAAGGAGTAGGCGGTGTTCTCTTTCAAGTGGACGAGAACGGCAATGAGAAGCCCATCGCTTTCATGTCGAAGAAGCTTAACAAATCCCAGAAAAACTACACAGTTACAGAACAAGAGTGTCTCGCTGCGGTGTTAAGCGTACGAAAATTTCGGCCTTACGTCGACGGATTGCCCTTTACAATCATCACCGACCATTCGAGTCTTAAATGGCTCATGTCGATGAAAGAGTTATCAGGCAGACTTGCCAGATGGAGTCTAGAACTCCAAGGGTATAACTTCTCAATCGAACATCGCAAAGGAAGCCTAAACGTAGTGCCGGACTGCCTATCACGGATGAACATGGACGAAATTACAGCGAGCGGAACGTTAGTGGGAAATGGGATTTGTGAAGATTCTTCGATAATGACATGCGGTGATATCGATTTAGATTCGGCTGAGTTCGATTCGCCACAATATACCCACTTGAGAGAAAACATTTTCGAAAACCAATCGACCCTTCCAGACCTCGTGGTATCCGGAAAATTCATTTACCGGAGAGTCAAGTTTAGAACCGGAATTGCTGACGAAGAAGATTCACTCTGGCGATTATGGCTTCCAGATGAACTAACTCAAAAGTGTATTGAAATGTGCCATAATACCAAATTAAGTTGCCATAGTGGCTTTGATAAAACTTATGCTCGCGTACGATCCAAATATTATTGGCCGAAAATGATTAGAGATGTTAAGACTTACGTGAAAAACTGTGAAATCAACCAAACAAAAACGGAAAGGCCCATGCAACGACTCTACGTTGATTTCCTTGGCCCGTATCCGCGTACTAAGCGAGGAAACATTTACGTTTTTATTGTGGTTGACCATTTCACAAAGTTTATGTTTTTCAAAGCCTTACCAAAAGCTACGTCAAACCGTGTGATTCAATATTTAGATTTTCCATACTTTCGGGACCCCTGAACAAATCCACTCCGACAACGGTCGTCAATTTGTGTCCAAAGATTTCAAAATCTTCTTGGATAAATACGGCGTTAAGCAGGCGCGAACGGCAGTGTATTCGCCTCAAGCCAACATTTCGGAGCGGGTCAATCGTAGTTTTCTTAGCAAGTTGAGAATTTTAATTTCAAAGGAGCAAAATGACTGGGACCTTCACTTGTCCAGCATAGCATGTGCGTTGCGATCCGACATGCACGACTCACTCAATTGTCAACCCTATTTTGCCATGTTTGGACAAAACATGATAAACCACGGTTCAACTTATGCTTTGCTAAGAAAAATAAACGCATTGCACGATCCCGAAATGTTGGTCAAACCGCGCGTACTTAAATTGACACTAGCCAGACAGACGTTGTCGGAGAATTTGGACAGGGCATACGTTAAGTCTAAGAATCAATACAATAAAAGGTCGAAAAATGTCACTTACCGTGAAGGTCAGGAAGTGTTCCACAGAAATTTCGCCCAAAGCAATTTTGCGCAAGGCATTAATGCCAAGTTGCTTCCAAAATTTTTAAAATCCCGCGTCAAAAAAGTAGTGGGTAACTGCATGTACGAGCTGGAAACTCGAGCTGGTAAACCTCTCGGCATTTTCCATGCCAAAGACATTCGGCAGTAATGCTGAAAAGAAAAGAAAATTGACCACAAAGTATCGAGTTTTAATTATAAAGAAACTTTGTTAACTTATCTGATAGTTTGTTTACATTCTTCTGTTGCGGTAAGTGGATTCGCGCCCCACATTCAGCATTTATGCTGGCACAAACGAAAAACCGAAATAATTAGACTGACAAAACGCGACCCGATATACGTAAACGTAATTATTTACTGGTATTAACAAAAAAAAAAAAAAAATGAAAACTTTACCGACTAGAGATTATAAGTTCCCATAGAACGATCACTGAAACCCCGTCGGCAATCGATCACCGAAACCCCGTCGGCAAAACGCAACTCTAATCGATTTATTATAAACAAACAATTTTTTTGACACGAATATACCTATTCTAGAAAGAGGTGAACGACCTCTCGTCTTTTAACGGAGTTAAATTACAGCATATAACTTTTAACCCGAGCAAACGGCTTGCAATTTGATTTTTTTGCATAGCGGATTTTTATCGTGTATCTCATTCATACACGCTCCCGAACAATTATTGTCGCAGTCACGCATGTCAAAAACGAAAATTATGTACGAATTTTTTTTATATTTAAAATATATATAAAAACATTTTTTGGAATTAAATTTTTAAAAAAACCACTTACACTGATTATCACTAAGTAATCGCAATAGCACTGGCTTAAGAGATTATAAGCGAAATCATCGCTAGAAATAGCACTTGCACCTGTTGTTTACATTTGAACAATTTTTTTTGCACACACTACCCGGCTACACGAAGAACTAAAGTGGGTTCGTTTCGCATATTCCAGATATATTATCTGAAAAACGCGAAGCCCTGTAACCGAATGGGCTTTTGTTATTAAATTTATTCTAATTGACTGAATATTTTTTGAATTAGAAAAGAAAACCTTAAAACCCACTTGACACCGACCGACGACGACGAACGCTTTCAATTTATGTTTTTTTTTTGTATGACTGTTTTCAATTCCAAGTTGTAAACAAAATTTAACTACTCTCTCGCTCTAAAGCTAGGATAGGTGCACTGCTCCTACTAAAAGGAGATCTTTAGTCTTATGCGTGTGTAGAGTGTAATGTTTTCCCTTTTTTTACGTAAATGTCACTCGACAGCACTATAATTGAGTGACATTCACCACTCCATTTATAGGATGTATCGGTGATGGAAAATCGCAACTTTGTTGCCGCATCATATGGCAACATATTAATGTTGCATTACACTGTTTGAATGCAAGTTAATGAACAACATTGTATAAGTATAAAAAAACCTGGAGCTTTTCACCCACAAGTGCATTATGGATAATGGTTGTAGGCCTAGGAAGAAACAAAGGCTGGAAAAGTAGGAGTAGGTGTGTGGGTGTTTATATAGGGTCCATAAAGAAAAAGCGTTGGTAGGAGGTTTCTTTTTTAACCAAGACACCCCAGAGACAAGTCGAGCAGCAGAAATCCTATTACCATACTCACCCAGAAAAAGACTTGGCCAATCGGTTATTTTGAAGTCAGATAGGAAATTTAAAACTTTGTTTGAAAGTAAGTAAATTACATCAATATAGTGAAGTTCAAATGAATAAAGAACTTATTTAAATTTTAAGGAAATTAGGACGAACGTCCCATTATACGAGGGAGAATAGATATATATAATCATATATATTTATATATATATACATATGTATATACTCCACCACATTCCTTAAAAGGAGTTAAACTATTAAACCGCCTAAGGTAAGGTTTCCTAATTATTTTGGCATAACAAAATTACCATAAACCGGCAGTTCGCTAAAAATTGTGTTTTTTAAACTAGCTAGGTCGTCAAAATAAATTTTGGCGGCCTGAACAAAGGAACAAAGGAATACCTATCCTTATGACGGTACAGGAAGTGATATCACAAAAGAAAAGTCAAAGTTCAACAAGGCATAAGTCAACGTCAATTTTTAATTTTTTTTAATTGCAAAAGTGCATAAAGTGATTTTTATAAATTAGTTAATTTTGTAAAAAAAAAAAAAAAATTAATTTCTTAATTAATCATATACAAAAAAATCAATTTTTATTAATTAAAAGTGCATATATACATATATATATATATATCAGTATCTTGGCGTGTATTCATATGCGTACACAGATATATATATACATATACTTATAATTGAATTTTTAGTAACAATTTTGCTATAGTAATTTTTTCAAAAAGAAAGTGGTGGTAATTTTTGTGTGATTTTTAAAACAAAAAAAAGGAAAGTGCATATTGCTCATCAGAACCGCCAGGATTCATCGAGGAAGTGGCCACTACGTCGAGAATTTTGGGGTAAGTTTTTCTTGTAGTTCATGTCCCAATTGACATATATATATATATATATCACTCAAGCGTTGCCCCCTTTTTCATTTCAAATTTTACTCTTGTTTTAAATAATTGAAAGCATATATTTTGTTTTTATTGGTTTTAATATAATGAGAATAACCTGAATTATAATTAAAATAAATGTACCTAATGGAATTATTAAATTATGTGCAACATATATAAAAAGATGAAATTTTAATTTGCTTTAAAAAGGGGGAGATGAGGAAGTGAAGATGAAAGGGTAGGAAGGAGGAAAAGAGGAGGTGAATAAAAGGGGTTGTTTAGCGAGAAAGCAACCAGGTAGGGTGGGTAGAGGGCATCTCGCGCATCAGTACCAGCTAGATGCAAAGACTGGCATATTTTTTTTGCTAACGAGGAGGTCATGGAATCCACTCCTGAGCTAGCGAGGGATATTTTATGTGCCAGCAAGGACCTCATCGCAAGAAAACTCGTTACAGCATATATACAAAATCGAATTTTGACACCTATCGGCCAAAAATTTTCCGCAAAGACCAATAATGAAACATCCACCGGAAACACCAATTTTAAAATTTACAAAACCGTAAGCATGCGGTCTGATAGTTTGTGGCAAACAAAATGAGATGCATCTATTCCCAGGCTACTGGAAACAAATGAAATAACTTCATCTGGAGTGGTAGCGTATCAAAAACTGCCAATATGAAACCATTTGAATATGTAAGCAACTCGAAGATTGCCGCAGGATGAATTATTTCCGACGATAACATTTTTTGTTATATTTTTTTAACTTAGAGTATCCGTGTGGAACCAGTAAGTTATGATTAATTAGGCTAGTTTTATGAATTTTTTCTAGCTAAAATATAGTTTTAAGATTGAATTAATAAAAATGAATTTAAAAAAAGGGCGTTGTTTTATCATGCCAGATGTCTTGGGTTCAATCCCTGCCTATGCCTATTACAAGGAATTGACAAATTCTCCTAGAGTAATTCTTGTCATGAAAAGTGCTTTCTCAAATTATCCCTTCGGATTCGGCTTGAAACTGCAGGTCCCCTCAATCCCTGACAACATTACTCGCACACAGGAATGGTTGAGAGTTGGAAGTCGCTAGGCCCATGTTTTCAACGGACTTTTGCGCCACCCAATTTATTTTATTTAAACATGCTCCATTCCAAACTAGCCCCAAACTTTACAAAGCGAATATTCTAAATAACAAAATCCGCAACTACAAAATTGCAACAAAAACAAAAATCAAAATTATTGTAAAAGCATTACAAAAAATACATATATATTTTTATTAAAATGATGTCAACTTATTTTTGCAGTTAACTATAAGGCGGCACTGCTAAGTACTATGTAACTAAGTAGTCCCAGTCGCTAAGGTCAAATGAAATCCCCGTTTAATTTAATTTTATTATTTTGTTTTCTTTTAGATGAATTTAATGAATGAGCAACAATAATGTTAAAATTTAACAAACTCTAACGAACAAGTTCAGGCAATCTTCGATCGGCTGGCAACAGTGACAATATAAACGAATGTAGTTTTTCTTTAGTTATTTTCAACGGCCATGATTGTGGTGGAAGACTAAAAATAAGAAAAATATGATTAACAACAACAAAGATAAACTTAATTGTTAGTTTACCTAGCAGCCCACAGACCGGCTCGTTGTTTTTTAGCATTTTGCTCAACTTTCACCAACTGTTTGTAGTATTTTCGCCATTCTGCGTCTTTAATTGTCTCTGGTAGATCTACGGTCTTTCCGAAACCAAGACTTAAAAGTGCTTCGGATGCGTCAATTAGTCCCTAAAAACAATTTACGTACATATAGTCAACTAAATGGGACAATCTTGTGTAACGAACCTGCTTGTTTTCGGGACACACCAATAGAACCCGGCACACAGCACTGTTGTCATCGCCATCTCTGGACAGAGGAATGAATTCAATACGCCTGCCGACAGCAACAGTTTGCAGCCAGGAATAACCATTCGCATTTACAGCCACACCAGGAAGCTGCAATTTAAATCATAAATTAATCTCTTCATTCTCAAATTGTCACTGAAGGAAAAAACGACTATTTTGTTGACCTAACCTTAACTGGAAGACGTTTTGCCCTAGGAACTAAAAATCCCATTGGGGCTTTGTGATTTACCAAGAGAAGTGGCCCACTCTTTGAGCTCGGATCGATCGAATCAATTTCTCCATATTGTGTGATTTTATTACGTACAAAGCTTCTCGGGATATCTGTACCTTTGCCAAACTTTGTGATCTATAAAATTCCAACACGAAAATTAGTTCTGGAAAAAGATACCTTCGCATTTCACCAACTTACTGGACGTTTTTTGTAATAGGCATAGGCAAAGAGCAATCCCGATGCTGCGTAAATTGTAATCTAATAATAAACAAAAATTAGCCAACATAATTATATAACAAATACAAAAATTAAATCGAATTGTTTATTTTAAATACAGCTTTTGATATTTTGTCTAAACAGCCTTCGATTTTCTTTTATAATCTGAACCTGCACTTTACCTCTGCACCTCTTGTATCTTTTTGGATGTAATCGCAAAAACTGTCGTAGGAATTTGATAATTTCGTCGCTATTGCTGCCATTTTGAGGTTGTGGCTTTGTTGTTAGGAAGTCGATGGATGGACGTGTGATTTATAGTTTGGTAATTATGATATTTTTAAAATATTACTGCATATTTTCTATTTCTAACCAAAATAAAATATCGTAGGTCATCAACACAAAATCATCTGTGGATTTTTTGAATTGAAAGAAAGATATTTTAGGTGGGGTGTTTGGGAAGGCACCTGTCAGTTTTGTCAGTTTTGTAAGCTACGTAACGTGACATGAAGTTACGTACAAATTTGAGCTGCAGGGTGTTTAGTTTATAAAAAGAAAAAATTGAATCAACCAAATGAATAATTGCAGATTTACATGTACAAAAAACTTTTATTACCCATGAATATGTAAGTATTCCCTCTAGGGATGCCAGATTTGAAAAATGTCTGCGCGGGACAAACAAATATTTCAGTGAATGAAAAAAAAAATTTGTTTAGTTAAAAAATATGTGTTGATTTACTTCCTTATTGTAATTAAATAAATAAATAAAGCTTAGCATTCATCAGAAAAAGAAACAGTAAGTTGAAACTGTAAAATATAACAATTTTTTTTAATTATTTCGTTTAAAAACCGTATTTCCTTAAACAGAATTCTTTAAATTCTTAACAAAACATATCGAAATTTTGCTATCATAAGCTCTGCTTCTACACAGACATTAATATTTTAATTATTTCTTCCCGCAAAGGAAAAAACAAAATCAAAAATTTTAACATCATTATCATATTCTTTTTCATAAACATTTTCGAGGCTTAAGAATTCCTGAAAAATAAAACAACGTCTATATTTTTCAGTTTAAAGCAATCAAAAATTTGTAGGCAATTATCAAAATCGGGTTCGTTTTTAAAACGTAAGCCTGACAAACATTTAATATTATAACTAAATTCAAACGTATGTTTTCGTTCTTTTTTTAGTAAATTTCTTATATCATTCATTATCTCATATAAGTTAACAAAAGATGTGTCTTCGCTCTCAAGATCTATTATTGCATTATTAAAAATTAAACCGACATTGGATATAAATGCTAAAAAGCTTCGGCTGTTTCGAATTCAAAAAACTGCTTTTAATATGGTCGAACTTTTTTGTGTGAAAGAAAATAACATTTAACTGAACTGTAATGTTTAAGAAGCCTGTCGACGGCAGGAACTAATGACAACCAACGAGAAGGATGTGTCTCAAAAGCTCGGACTATTCATCATTGTACCCTTCCATAAACTCTTTAAGTTCGGAAAAGTTTTTAGTGCTTGAACTTAATTCATTATAAAAAATTGTATTAATGGATTCGGTATCGAATCTTAACATGGGCAGAGCATTCTATAAAGTGTTATTCAAAATATGACAATTACATCCCATTGGAATAATAAAACTATTTTTTGTTTTAATTTCGTTAAAACGGATTGATTTTTACCAAAATTTACATTTGCGTTATCAGCTGAAAATGCTGTTATATTTCGAACACATAAACTGGATAATATAATTACTTTCTTGAACATGTTGCACGCACTTAAAAAGAAAAGTATTGACCAAGAAAGAATTAAGGGTTATTTCGTAAAATTAAAGGGCAAATTAGAAACTAGCTTTGGTATTTCCTAAGAACAAAATATAACGTATTACTAAAAAAGACGTATATAAAAGTGCTTTACTAGGATGAGGACCATTTGAATATTCCCGTGCAGGAGCCTACATGTGCGACATTTTAACTTTTGTATAGAATATCTAAGAGAGTATTAAAACAACTATTTTAATTTGATTTAAAATAAAAATGTAGTAGTAGTAGTAGTAATTTTTATTGAGTTTTTTTTACACATTTGTTTCTTTTAAATTATACATTATTTCACTAAACTATAATATTGCCGACTTAGAATTGGCCAGGCTACACATATTTTCTTTTATATAGTTTTTTTTTTTAAATTGACAATTTAATAAGTATTTAAAGAAATTTATTCTCCTAGGAAAAAATTAAATGTGTTCACTCAATGGGAAATGAGGAAATTCAAATGGTAGACATGTGCATTCAAGAGGACACAAGCGTCAACAGCTTTTTCTTAAAACCCAACTCTGTCTGTCAACTCCTACTCTCACCTCCCCGAGATTGGGTTCCAAACCCAGTGGAAAGTTGTTGGGGGCAGCAAACGAGAGAGGAGGGAGAGGTGTTTCCACTAAGGCATCTCTCCTTATCCAGACGGCATCGGAGGAATTCCCGAGATGGAATCAACGATGGTGTCTAAAGTTCCAGTAAGGTTGAACTACTTAGTGAACACCTTATAGGGCTTCAACGAATTATTCGGAGCCCAGGCCTATAAGGAGCGGTTCTATGCGGCTTGCCTTCCTTGGAGTTATACTAAGGATCTGGCCCTCCAGGTTGGGGGTTGTGCCGTCGAGGTGACTTCACGTAAAAAATACTTTTAGAGTACAAGCACCCACAAGTCTCGGATACGGAGGGATATACTGTTGACAACCTACGCAAACAAATTAAGGACAACGAACTTCCGATATGCACTTGAAATGTTCTGTACCTTAACAGACCACGTGCGGCCGAAGAATTAGCGGAGGCCCTAGATTGCTATAAAGCAGACATCACCGCCATCCAGGAAATACGATGGGATGGCTCAGGCAAAAAGAGGATGAAAAACAGCGATATTTACTATGCTGATTGCTACCACGAAAACCAACAGCGCTTATTTGGATGCGGCTTTGTCATTGGAACCAGACTTAGGCAAGAAGTCTTGAGCTATAGGTGCATCAACGAACGCCTCATGAACATCAAGGCTAAATTCGGCAACATTAGCCTGATATGCGCGCACGCCCCCACAGAAGAGAAAGACGACAACACCAAAGATATAGTCTTCGAGCTCTTGGACAAAACATATGAGCAGTGTCCTAGCTACGATATTAAAATTCTCCTGGGCGATTTTAATGCCAAGATAGAAAGGGAAGACATCATTGGTGGAATAATCGGAAAGAACAGCCTGCACGACAACACTTCCGACAACGGATTCAGGCTCATAGATTTTGCTGCGGGCGAAACGTCAGCTAGCCAGTACGCGTTTTCCACACCTCAACATCCATAAAGAAACTTCGACTTCTCCAGATCAATCTACCGTCAACCAAATTGACCATATTATTGCGATTGACGCCAGACACGCTTCCAGCATCATGGATGTTTGAACTTTCCGAAGAGCTAACATCAACTCGAACCACTACCTCGTTGTAGTCAAGTTCCAGACCCAAGGCAAAACAGGGAGGTGCTGGGAGAAGGTACAACGTCGCCAAATCCTTTTCCGACCGAGTTACAAGCTACCTCTCTCGAATGCATGGAAAACCAGTGGCAACATTGCCAAGATGCAATCAAAGAAGCCGCCTCTCATGTGCTGGGTTTCAAACAGCCACCAACAAGGAACCCCTGGTTTGATGAGGAATGTCGGCAAGCAAAGCAGCCAAATAACAGACACGCAAAGCGGCGCTGCATAAAAGGACGAGTGCTGCTCGTGAGCTCTATGAGCAGAATAGGCGAAAGGAACGCCGACTTCTCAGAAGAAAAAAGAGGGGGCATGAGAAGCGCGCGGTCGAAGATGTTGAGAGGTTTAAAAGCAGGAATGAAGTTCGAAAGTTTTAACCTAGAATTGAAGGCTGCAAAAACAAAAGTGGAAACATCATAGTGGAACCGCAGTCAATGCTGAGGATATGGAAGGACCACTTCTGCAGACTGTATAACGGTGACGACGAACTGAATTCCGCTGTCAGGCAGGATGAATAATTCAACATAGACGACGAAAGCCAACAATTCCGTCCTCCCTACTTAGACGAAGTAAAGACTGTCATATCTAAGCTGAAGTCTAATAGAGCCGCTGAAGCGGATGGCTTGAATGTCGAGCTCTTTAAAGCAGCTGCAGATAAGTTGGTTAGGAGCATGCACCAACTTTTCTGTAAGACATAGTTGGAAGAATCATGCCCGATGAATGGAACTTCAGTATTGTTTGCCCGATCCTGAAAAAAGGAGACCAACTATAGAGGAATCAGTTTACTTAACATCGCGTATAAAATCTTCTCTGCCGTAATATGTGAACGTCTAAAGCCCATCGTCAACAACCTGATAGGGCCTTATCAGTGTGGTTTTAGACCTGGAAAGTCTACAGTTGATCAAATATTCACACTACGACAGATCCTGGACAAAACCCAAGAGCACCAAATCGACATTAACCATCTTTTGATCGATTTCAAGACCGCATATGACAGCATCTACAGGGACGAGCTGTATAGAGCCATGTCTAGTTTTGGCATCCCTGCCAAACTCGTCCGTTTGTATAGGATGACCATGGATAATTCACGCTGCTCCACAAAGGTTGGAAACAACTTAAACGAACCTTTCGATGTCAAAAAAGGTTTTAGACAAGGTGATGCGCTGTCATGTGATTTTTTTTACATCGTGCTTGAAAGAATAGTGCAGAGCTCACACGTCAACACTAGAGGTACTATCTTTCAAAAGTCTGTCCAATTACTAGCATATGCTGATGACATTGACATAATCGGAAGAACTCAGCGTGTTTGGTGGGGCTTTTGTGAGTAAGACCGCGGATCAGGTGGCGCGCACAAGTGGAAGGTGACCTCACCCAACTTGTAGCGCGAAACTGGAGACATCTAGCTAGGGACCGAGCTAGATGGAGAAGTTTGTTGGGTGAGGCCCTAGTTTACACAGGTGTGCGAATGTAAATAATTCGCGTAAATGCAAACAGAACTTTAAAGTATTTGAACATTCATTCAGTTTTTAAATTCATTTAGTTCATTTTTAATAATAATAAATACGTTCCACAAATTGTTAAATAAGATAAAAATGTCATTTGAATGTCAAGATTATATAAAGAAATTAATGGATTGTATATATTTTGTATTGTACACTAGGTCATATGATAAAATTAAAAATTATTCTAATTTCAAGTTTGAACAAGATAACGTCTTTCTTTGGAACATTTTTAACCGGCATAATTTCTAAAACTTTGCTAAAGTTTCTAGTCGAGAACATTTGGTCCTTCGAGCTTTTTTATTTAACATACAAACAGTATTTGAGGTTTTGTTTTTCTTAATTTAAATAACAATCAGTGCAAGCAAATTTAAAGTTAAAACATTTAAGTAAATTACATTTACACAAAAAAATCTTAATTATAGTGCCGTGCGTGCAGTTTAAAAAACAATAAATCTAGTCAATTACTCTGTAATTTAAAAATAATTTAAAGAAATGGAAAAATCATATAAGTATGGGGAATTGCAAAAGGGGTTACTTACAAAAGTCATCAAAGACCTTACTAATTTCAAAAAGGCTCCGAAGAAGCGGAGACCACCAGCATATGCATCGGGACGTCTTTCAAAGCTAGAAGAAGATCTAGCTACGTCGAAAGCCTATCACGAGGCAATCATTGGTGGTGGTATGCTGGAAGAATATTTAAAAAAGGATGAATTATTAGTGGTCTATGATCAAATGTATGATATTTACCTCGAATATAGGGCAGAATTGGTAGAGGCGATGGAAAAATCGAAAACACTTATCGCAGGTGATGTCCTAATGGGTGCTCCGCCCCCTCATTCTTCTGCATCGTCCTCCTATTCGGCGATTCGTCTCCGGAGGATTGATCTGCCCAAATTCGACGGATCTTACACAAACTGGCGTGCTTTTCACGACAGATTTCAAGCTCTCGTCCATAAAAACGCGACCCTGGAGGACATCGACAAATTGCATTTCCTACAAACGTGTTTAATAGGTGATGCACATCGTTTTATGCAAAACATTGCTGTTGAGTCTGCAAGTTATGAAAAGGCATGGGAACTTTTGGAAGAGCGCTACAATCATAAACGCATTCTGGTGCACATCCAAATGCAATCGCTTTTTGGTCAACCCTCATTGACGCGAGAAACGGCATCTGGTCTCAAGGAGCTCTTGTATACAACTAGAGAATGTCTTCTCGCTCTTGAAAATTTGGAGGTTCCGATTTCTTCGTGGGATACGGTCTTGATATGGTTCCTTGTACAAAAGCTTCCTAGTACAAGTCAAAAATTATGGGAGGAAAAATTAGGGAATAGCAAGGACTTACCGAAATTTGATGCGTTTTCCGAATTTTTAGAGACACGATTCCGTACGCTTGAAGTTATGGGCCAACAAGAGCTAGCTACGCCCACCAGGCGCAAAGAAGAGTCATCTGTTAATTCAAGGCCACGCTTTCAACCATCGAGTTCAAAGGTTTTACATACAAAGCATGTTGTAAAGCATCAACCTCAGAAAATTCCAAAGCACTTTCAAACTAGCCAAGTTCTTTGCAAATTGTGCAACCACAACAAGCACTCCCTTAGAAAATGCCAGCAATTTTTGGCAATGGACAGTGTCAAACGCCGAGAAGTAGTCCGGGGAATCCATGTTTGTGAAAATTGTCTGACATATGGGCATTCTCTCCAGGAATGCCAGAGTTTGAGTCGGTGCTATTTCTGTCAACAGAAACATCACTCACTCCTGCATTTGCAGCACCATAATAACTCTTTTCAACCTCAACAACCAGGTTCTGAACATCAGACCCAAGTCGGAACATCAAGCCAAGGTATGCCGTCTCAACCGAGAGTTACCGGTTCTAGTTCTAACACATTTCAGGCCTCAGTGAACCCGAATGCGCCTGAGTTCCAACCAGCTGTTCGTCCACAAACTCAAAACTACCACGCGTCGCACGGTGATCGTGCCCAAACACACCAGGTGCTCTTAGCTACAGCAGTTGTCAAAGCGCGAGCCACGGATGGAAGAATTCGTTTACTACGTGCCCTGGTTGATACAGGGTCAGAAACGTCTTTCATAACAGAAGCTGCTGCTCGTCTGCTGAAGTTGGAAAGGCGACGTGCCATTGTTGAGGTATCGGGGTTGGGGTTGGTCAGCAGCGGCACAACACAGCATACAGTCGAAGTGCATTTTGCTTCTCGCCATTCGACGTTTGAAACTGCCACACAGGCATTGGTTTTTAAGTCGCTGACTGGGCATCTCCCGGCCCAACGAGTGGTACCCAACAGTTGGAATCACCTCAAGGGTCTTACGTTAGCAGATCCCCATCTCTACGAACCCGCTCCTATCGATTTATTGTTTGGAAGTGATGTTTGCGCCCAAATACTGCTACCGGAAATAAGAAGGTCTCCGGATAACAATGGACCGATAGCGCAAAATACGCATTTAGGGTGGATCGTGTTAGGGAAAGTTCCAGAGGAACTTCCCCGGCAAATTCGAAGTTTCGTGCAGGTTACTGACCTCGGAATCCAGCTACAGAAGTTTTGGGAGATGGAAGAAACGCCGTTCCAGACACATGAAACCCTAGACAACATTGCTTGTGAAGAACATATTGAGAGGAATACGACACGTTTACCAGACGGGCGTTACCAAGTCAGCTTACCGTTCAAAGAAGGCCTTTCAGCGATGGGATCCAGCCGTCAAGGAGCTACTCGACGATTTCTCCATCTCGAGAAAAGACTTGCTGCAGATCCTAAACTTTGTGAGGACTATTCAAAGTGCATAAATGAGTACATCAAGCTCAAACACATGGAAGAAATAGATGAAGATGACACGGTTTTGGCGACCCCTTACCATTATTTTCTTCCGCACCATGCAGTTTTTAAGGAAGCGAGTTCCACAACAAAGCTGAGAGTGGTGTTTGACGCAGCTTCTAAAGCTTCGGATGGGAAATCCCTAAACGAGCATCTTCTTGTAGGTCCAAAATTGCAGACCAATATCATTGATCTTGTTCTCAGATGGCGTACTCATCGAGTTACTTTTACGGCAGACATTGAAAAGATGTACCGTCAAATTATGGTTAGTTTCCCAGACCGATACTTTCAGCTAATTTTGTGGAGGGAACAGAAATCTTCGCCGATTAAAGTCTTCAAAATGAACACTGTCACGTTTGGTACAGCGAGCGCACCATATCTTGCGATTAAGGTTTTGAAGAAACTAGCCGACGATGAAAGTCAGAATTTTCCCGAAGGGGCGAAGGTTGTCCGTGAGGACATGTACGTTGATGATCTGATCAGTGGAGCAGATTCCATCGAAGAAGCCAAGAGGAAACAACATGAAGCCAAGCAGCTCTTAGCGTCTGCGGGATTCAACCTGAGGAAATGGACGAGTAACTCCAAGGCTCTCCTGGAAGACATCGCTGCTGAGGATCGAGAACTCGATTTTGAACTCCCGTTTAACACCTCAAATCATGTCAAGACACTCGGCATCAAGTGGTTTCCACTTGACGACTACTTTTCTTTTCAAAATCTGCAAGTTTCACCAGAAGACATCACAAAACGGTCAATGTTGTCCACCATCGCTAAGCTGTTCGACCCACTCGGGTGGATATCACCCTGCATCATCACGGCGAAACTAATGATGCAACGCCTCTGGGAGCATGGTTGTGATTGGGACGATCCAATTCCTACTCCCTTAAAGACGGAATGGGAAGCTTTTCAACGCGAACTTCCTCTCATCGAACGATTGCGAATTCCGAGATGGATCGCGAAAAGCCCATCTAATAAGGCTGTCCAACTTCACGGATTCTGTGACGCCTCCATGAAAGCTTTCGGTGCAGTAGTCTACATTCGGGTCTTAGACACGGACGATCGAATCCTTACCAGCCTGCTTCTCTCAAAAACAAAAGTAGCACCAAGTCAGCGAACCATCACGCTGCCTCGCCTGGAACTCTGTGGAGCTGTTCTTCTGTCGCAGCTACTTAGTTACACCAAGGATATCTTGGCCATCCCCGATGTCGATATCTACGCGTGGACTGATTCGATGATAGCGTTGGCATGGATACAAGCGTCACCAGCAAAATGGACCACATTCGTATCCAATCGTGTATCCGAAATTCAGCGGCTTATACAGATCGACAGCTGGGGTCATGTTGCAACATTGCATAACCCAGCCGATCTAGCGTCTCGAGGTGTATTTCCGGCTGAACTGGAGTCATTGGATATGTGGTGGAATGGACCTGAATTTTTAACGCGACAATGGGAATTCGATGCTCCGCATCAACTCATCGACAACGACACTGAAGAAGAAAAGAAGGATAAAAGTAAAGTGAATGTTTTAAGTATCAATATCACTCATGGCGATAAAATCTTGCAGGCTATTCACGACTCTTCCAGGTTGCTCAAATTACTTAGAGTCGTCGCCACCTGTCGTCGTTTTACAATAAAATGTCGACCTAAGCTTGGTCCTATCACAGGTCCAATCAATCCTGAAGAATTAGATGCAGCACATCAAATAGTGGTCAAGGCAGCACAGAAGGAGATGTTTGGAGATGAGATTCAACAAATTCTTGGAAATGCCAAAATTCCAAAGAATTTACTTTCGTTAAACGCATTTCTTGATTCTGACGGAATCTTACGAGTCGGGGGACGTTTAGCAAACTCCCTCCTTTCCTACGATGCCCAACATCCGATACTGTTGCAGAGCAACCACCATTTTACGAGTCTGGTTGTAAGAGATGCTCACAAGCAAACTCTACACGGCGGAATCCAGCAAATGATTAATTACATCCGACAACGATATTGGATAGGACAGATTCGGCGAAGCGTCAAGCACCAGTTGCATAAATGCCCTTCTTGCTACCGGCAAAAGGCATCTGAAATGCAACAACTGATGGGAAACTTACCTGCCGCTCGAGTACGCATATCGCGACCATTTAGTCACACCGGTGTTGACTATGCGGGACCAATCGAGATAAAAGCCTGGAAAGCCCGTGGAGCAAAAATACTAAAAGGCTATTTCGCAGTATTTATCTGTTTGGCAACCAAAGCCATTCATCTCGAAGCAGTATCAGACTTAACCACCCAAGCATTTTTAGCAGCATTCAAACGGTTCACTGCCAGAAGAGGAATTTGTAAGCAGATCTATAGCGACTGCGGAACTAATTTCATCGGTGCCAATAATGAACTGGCAAAAATGATGAAAGAAGCACAACACGACTGGAAGCAGGTAGCAGAAATATTGGCAAATCGCGGTACAGATTGGCATTTCATTCCCCCAGCTTCTCCCCATTTCGGTGGCCTATGGGAAGCGGGTGTGAAGTCTGTCAAGTACCATCTCAAACGAGTCATTGGAATTGAGAGGCTTACCTTCGAGGAGCTCGCGACGCTTCTAGCACAAGTAGAAGCTTGTCTGAATTCGAGACCTCTATGCCCACTAACCGATAGCATCGATGATTTGAACGCACTAACTCCAGCACATTTCTTAGTCGGAGAATCTTTGCATGCAGTACCACAAGGTGAAACAGAAACAAACATTACACATAAAGATCGCTGGAAACGAGTTCAGGCATTATCTGAAGTATTTTGGAGACGATGGAATTCTGAATACTTATCTCGGCTTCAACAACGCCCAAAATGGACAAAAATACAAGAAAAGCCGAAGATAGGAGATTTGGTTCTCTTGAAGGATGAACGACTTCCACCAACACATTGGAATATGGCGCGAATAGAACAAACCCACAGCGGGTCAGACGGTTTGGTACGCGTTGTCACGCTCCGCACCAAGTCTGGACAGTTTAAACGACCGATTACTAAAATTTGCCTTTTACCTTCAAACAAAACCACGGAACAAACGAGTCTAATATAAATCATATTTAAAACCGTCAGAATCATATAAAATCATCACATCAAAACATAAAGTTAAAAACAAAAACAAAAAAGGAGATCGTAAACAAACCACATCAAATAAAACACCAATTCAATTCTGAAAATTTAAATTTATTCAAAACTATAATATCAGTAACTTGATCTTAAAATTATAAACTATAAATAAGGCCGCAACAAATAAACAATATAATTTAACAAAATTAAAACAATTTGATTCAAAATATTTCAATTTGACTCAAAACAAGATGGCTTATTTCAAATTCTTAATCTAAATTCATCGCTAATATGGTAATGTCCGCAGCCAAAACATCAAACTTAAGTCCACAATTCAGCTTCAGCACTTCAAACGTCACATCTAATTCACTAGATTCAAAACAAACCAAATAAAATCACAACTCATAATTAAGAACACATACCTACAATTATTCATTTCACCGAAATTAAATATTAATTCACTTAATTCAACGTTTCAAAACACCGATATAATATTAAAATACTTAATGCAACATTTCGATTAAAACATCAATAAATATTTCCAACAAAACAAAATATATTTCAATAATTTATGAAATCAAATAATCGCATTTACTAAATGTTAAAAGCACTTCACAGTCACCACCAA
The DNA here is from genome assembly GCF_945859685.1 of Eupeodes corollae. NCBI lineage: Eukaryota > Metazoa > Arthropoda > Insecta > Diptera > Syrphidae > Eupeodes > Eupeodes corollae. Next base: position 105,246,281 of record NC_079147.1, read on the forward strand.
ATAAAATTTATTTAAATAAAACACAATTTCTACGAATTTAAAATTTGCAACATAAACACTCAACTCAAGATAAAAATTCAACAAAATTATAACGAGTAAAACCATACAACCGATACACGGCACCGCCCGATAAAAATATGTCTGCTTAAAACAAATTACAAAAAAATAATAATAATTCTAATCATAACAACACGCGAGAACATACGACCGATGCACTCGTTCAAAATTATGCACATAATTTCTCAAGCCAAAATCAAAACAAACAATTATGCGCACAATTCTCAATTATATACATATGTACATACATACCGGCTTTTGCAAATAAAAACGGTTAAAATAAAATTGAAAGACTCACGAACTTATATGTAGGTAATTACATATGTACATAATATGTATATGGAAGCACAAAACTGCATTATTAAATTTTAAATAAAATTATAATGAATACACATAATAAAAGGAACTCACCCATTGTTTTAACTAAACAACACAACATAATCATATAGGTACCTATGTACCTATTATTTAATTCAACCGCACTTGAATTATATTGTTAAAATTGATGTAACGCATCAAAGATGAAACCACCGTTTTCTTAAATTAATTAAACTAAATAAATTAATCACATTCATAACAAAATTTAAACTATATAAAATTAAAAACAAACGGAAAGCAACCCGACCGGCACACGAAACACGATATTAAATATATTAAAGAAATAAAATCCCATTCAATTGAATGAGACAAAAAAAAAACAAAATCAACAATCAGCGGTACTTTCACTACACATACTACGTTTGTGTTATGACAGAATATTTGTTGCTCTTGGTTTCGTTTACTTACTGTACTTATTGTTTTTTATAATTCCTTTTCTAAAAATATTCTCTCTCGTTACATGTTCAATGGAGTTGGGTTAAAATCAGCGAAAACCAAAAGATGTCGATAGTGCAGCGCAAAAGGGTTATACCAAACTATCAAAATAATGGCGGGGAGAATGTGCGAATGTAAATAATTCGCGTAAATGCAAACAGAACTTTAAAGTATTTGAACATTCATTCAGTTTTTAAATTCATTTAGTTCATTTTTAATAATAATAAATACGTTCCACAAATTGTTAAATAAGATAAAAATGTCATTTGAATGTCAAGATTATATAAAGAAATTAATGGATTGTATATATTTTGTATTGTACACTAGGTCATATGATAAAATTAAAAATTATTCTAATTTCAAGTTTGAACAAGATAACGTCTTTCTTTGGAACATTTTTAACCGGCATAATTTCTAAAACTTTGCTAAAGTTTCTAGTCGAGAACAACAGGACTGTAGCGCCACCTTAAGTAAGTATATAATAATAATGGCCAAAAATCTAAGAAAGGATGAGCTTATTTTGAAAAGGCATCATAGCTACACATTAGGTGTAATGATGTGGGAAGTTATAACCTACTATGGCACAATCGACTTCGAGCTTTTGTCCAAACCAATTAACGAAAACAACTATAAATTTTTACTAGGACGGTCTTTTCCAAAAATAAAAAACAATTTTGGAACTCTGCCTTGAATTTTCCAACATAACAATGCTCACATGCTAACATACTTCCAGGGTTGTTAGAAGTTTTAATGAACTTAATCATAGTCGAACCAAGCAAAAGCTTGGAACAAGTGGTAAGCACAAGAAGTAATATTGATTCTTAATTCGCAGAAAAAGAATATATTCTAAGGTCATATTTACTATTTGTGAGGCCTCGCATTCTGAGGCCATTAACCCATATTTCTTGTAAAGGGTTTTCAATAATTGCGGGTAGATGTTGAAATTGAATAAAACAAGCTGTTTATGCCATTAAGTGAAATATGGCATCAATTAAATGCCCAACTCGGCTCTTTACGGTGGCACGGATCCGAGTGGCCCAATTATCAATGACACTTCCACATTGATCTGGCTGAATTTGAGCGATGGCGTGTGTTATGTTCACATTCAGGGCATCGGTCGATTGTGGTTTATTTGCCTAGAAAACCCCACAGGAAAAAGTCTAGCGGGGTCAAATCTCATGGCCTTGGTGGCCAATTCACGTCACCCTTGCTCTCAACTCGTTCATGCAAAATATCAATCAAGCCGTTTGCTGTGTAGCACATAGCGCGATCCTGCCGGAACCACATGTAGTCTAGATTCATATGTTTCAATTTAGGCCATAAGAAATTAGTTATCATCGTTAAGTAGCGCTCGCTGTTGACGGTGGCTGTCTCACTAACGTCGTTTTCAAAAAAGTACGCACCAATTACGCCGCCGGCACAATATCCACCCAAACGGTAACTTTTTGAGGATGCATTATCACCCGGTGAACCTCGCTTGGGTTGGTGTCGTCTCATATACGGCAATTGTGTTTGTTAACACAGTCATTCGTCCAAAAATGCCCCTCGTCAATAAGGATGATCTTGCAGCCAAAATTGGGGTCCTCTTCCAAACTATTCGAAGCCCAGTCAGCGAAAAAACGTCATTGTCTATGTTCATGAACTTTGAGCTCCTGGGTCAGATGGATCTTGTTCGGGAGTAGGCCCAAATACCGACGCAAAATTCGCCAAGTTGAAGTCTGCTAAAGGCCAAGTTCTATTGCACGGCGAGGAATAGACTGCCTCGGCTTCTGCTGTAAACTTTCATGGACCGGGCAATGTTCTCATCCGATCTTCCGTTTCTTGAACATACGGGTGTTAGATAATTGTTTACTGAACCGGTCGTCTCAAATTTGGCCACCAAACTTTGAAGAGTCGACTGTGAAGGGCCAACACGTCTACCGTAAAATGGGCACAATGCATGCACCCTTTGCGTTAACGAACACTCATTTTGATAATAAAGTTTTATCATTTGAACGTGCTGTTCAATCGTGTAACTTGCCATGATAATTTGGTATAAGCAACTGATTGACAAATGTCACCAAAAAAAAAATGGCTGTCACGGGGCTCCAAAATCTACCCGTTCCAATTAAAAAGCCCTTTATAAGGTTGATGTAGGTGTCATGTTTTTCTTGTTTAGGACGACTCTTAGATTATACGGAACACACTTAGATTGCTTCAGATTCATCTTGAGGACGTTCAGTGCGTTTTTTAATTGATGCGAAGCTTGTGCAACTAGGAACCACGTTATCGTTGACAACATCGTTATCGCCTTTGTCGGTCGCTGGGCCCTGGCTTTGCAGCATTTTAATCTTGAAAATTCTGATACCAAAACGCAATTGATAACCGGCTTTGTTAAGAGTCCCTCTACTTTTCTCGGTAAGTAGGTAAGAGGCATTGGCCTTTTGCGGCTCTTCTGCCTTAATGGAAACCCAGCCATGCATTGGAAAAAATGGATCTCTGAAGATCGCGGACATTAAAAGAACACCAATAGGATTTTCCCAAAAACAAACAAGTTTTTGAAAAATTTAATATTTTATTGGAAATATGACAGTAATCGAAAATTACCAACCCAATTCCTCCGCACTTTTCTTGAATTACTTAAGGTGGCGCTACAGTCCTATGCGAAATAGTGACTCACTTAACTTCTTCATCTAGCTCGGTCCCTAAGCTAGATGTCTCCAGTTGCTCACTCCAAATTGAGTGAGGTCAGTTTCCATTGTGTACGGGTCGGAAAAACGAGATTGTTGGCTTTCATTGGTTTTATTAAATAGATCATTCTGCCTGACAGCGGAATTCGGTTCGTCTTCACCGTTATACAGTCTGCAGAAGTGTCTCTTCCATACTGCGGTTCCACCATGTTGTTTTCCCTTTCGTTTCATCTGCTCATAAAACTACCGAACTCCATATCTGCCTTTGAACCTCTCAAGAGAGCTTATCATGCTCTCTCTTTTTCCTTCTGAGAAGTCGCTGTTCCTCTCTCCTCATCTGCTCGTAGAGCTCGTTAGCAGCTCTCGTCCTTCTATGCAGCGCCTCTTTGCGTGCAAGTTGTTTGGCTGCGTTTGCTTATCGATATTCCTCATCCAACCTGGGGTTTCTTATTGGTAGGTGCATGAAACCCAGCACGTCCGATGCGGCTTCTCTGATTGCATCTTGAAAATGTTGTCACTGGTTCTCGATACATTGTGTTGGCTGCAGACAACTTCGAAAGGGGATAGTTGTGACTCGGTCGGAGAAGGCTTTAGCATCTCTTACGATCCCAGCATGTCCCTTCATTCTGAAAGATATTAAATATGCTTACGTTGGTCGATAAAAATAGAACTTTGTCCAAAAGTGTGATATCTAGTTCACCTAAGTTTTAGCGAACTCCATACGATTTATTTTGTTCACTTTACTAGTAAACGCTTTTGACCATGGATTCTGAAAAAAGTAAATAGCATAATGTATTATATTTCTAACGGTTTTTGGTCCAAAACGTTTTCCCTAATTGCTCGAAAATTTTATTAAAAGGTAGTGAATTTAGAACCCTTCAGCATTTTTTAACTTCCAGGGTCGGTAAATACTTTTGCTATTTCTAAAGCTATCACTTAAACTTCGTGATTGTTTTTTTGCAAGGGTAATAACTTGACATTGACAACGACTACTATTAAATGTTCGGCTATGATATTGAAAATTATTGGAAAGTGGATAAATGATCATTTTTAAGGGATCAATACATTCAAAGTGCAAATATTTTTTTTCATTAAAAGCTGAACTGTTTTTGAATAATTAAAATTTGTCTGTACGAAAAATGATGAAAAGATGAATGTAGGTAATTTTAACAGAATTTGTTAGAAAATTAAAAAATTCATTAATTTTCTTGTGTAAATAACTTAGTTTAAAAAAAATCATTTCCATGTTACATACCCCATGGAAATGATGATGTTGGACCATTGAAAATAATAACAACAAAAATATTTTGTTTTTAATTTGACAGCACAACATTATTATATTGTTTGAACTACCAAACTATTTACATTTATATTTACAGTTTGCACATTGAAAAGAAAAAAAAAAGAAAAACATTAACTATAGTATAACTTAAGTTACTTAAAACCAAAGGCCATCATCATCGTTTTCTTCTTGAGGCTCTGATGGTTTTACTTCCATTGGATGTGGAAGATTATTGCTAGAATTTTCACCTTCTTCCTGAGGTGTTGATTGTAGAGGCATCGACGGCAGTGGAAGCGATGTTGTCGCTGACTGGTCTGGATTAACCATTCCACCCAAAAGAAATTTATTATTTTCATCATCTTCATCGCTATCGGAAATTGCAAGATCCTCATCAATGCCAACATTCTCATGTTCGGGCATATCGGAGGGCATCAACATTGGAACCTGTTGCAGAGGTGGCACCCGTATTTGTTGCTGTTGTGTTTGTTGCATTTGTTGTGGCACTTGTTCACTTTCCACTTCAGCAACGAATTGTTGTTCGTTATTGGGTAAGAACTGGGACAAGGGTTGTTCTGTGTGCGATTGTGACGTCGGTAATCGATTGCCCATGCTAAGGAAGTCCGATGGGTCATAGTTTGGATCCAAATCGATTGAATCATCTAAATAAAGAAAACAAAGAACAAAGAAATGAAAAACTAATCACAACAGACAATTATTTATAAAATAATTTAATTTTATAATTTTAGGATTGGATCCAATCATATGAGAATTTGCAAAAAGCCGAACATGCCAAACTGATTGGTTCCAATCGTTAACATGAAAAATAAAGGGCAAAATTTTGTTGTGTTTTGGACAGGAAGGAAGATATGATATTAAAATAGATTAACAAAATTCGGTGAAATCAAAAATATGTATAGGTCCATAAAAAAGCAATAATAATCATAATAATTTAATAAAAATTTGGATGGGGCAGGATGTTTTGTTTTTGTAAATAGACAAAGTAAATTGCAAATGGAACCTTGAGGCTGTTGAGTGTAGAAGCCAACTCCACTCAACTGCACCATTGCTTCAGCTGCCTGCTGACTATCGTCCTCTCCATGTTGTCCTTCGTTAGTTACACATACAATGGGTAATGCAAAATATATAACAGATGATTTAAGAACAATTAATGTTAATGGTAAGTTTTATATGTCGTGAGCGATGCATACAAAATAAAATGTTTGGTATAATTTTTATTTTTTAAAAGAAAGGTATTTTGTCCCCTTTTATCCTTTTATGTACAGCTATGGCCAAATTTATTAAACATTTTTTTCTTTTAAGTCGAACTGCTTTTTATTGTAAAGTTTACACGTCAAATTAAATTAATTAATTATACTAATGGCTAATGTGTTGTAACTTACAACTAATCGAGCCAAAATTCAAGGAACATTCGAAGAAACATCTTTTACAAAAGTGTAGACATTTTTAGTGAAGTTTTGAAAAAAACATGCCACATAGCAAAAGGTGTAACGAAACACTGAACCTACGAAGACCGACCACGATTTCCACAGTCCACAGAAAAAAACCTCTATGCATTCTAAGAGATCGCATATTTAAACAAAATTACTTTGATGAAAACTTTAAACCTGAGTTTACTTCCAAGAAAGACTGGGTTGGGTAGGTAAAAATGTAAACTAAATTCTAAAGAAACAAGTGGTCGAGAACATCTGAGGGCATTGAGTCTTTGGGTCCGGAACCAAACTCTAAATACTGATGGGAAAGTCCACAAGTATTTTCCAAGCAGAACCCAACGCCATAGGAAAATACTCAGAATATCACATCGATACTTTAGAAACCAAAATATTGCCATCATGTGAGACAGAGAAGCAGCATTAAAAGCACTTACCCTGGTTACAAGAGGAGATCGAGGATAGAATCGAATGGAGATTTTGATCCAGGTATATGGTGGCACTGAATCGAGGAATCGAATTCAAATGGAATCGAAATGACATTTGGGTTTTATTTGTATGCGTGCTGCTACGTGAATATCTTTCAAATACATTTCAAATTTCATAACAATGTTCTCAACACAAACAATTCGGATTCAATTCTCCTTGTAAACGCGGTAACTAAGGCCGGCGAACCCCAAAAAGAGAGTGAGGAAAAAAACAACAAACAGAAACAAACACATGAGAACAGTATTCGGTAGGTTTCGACATAATCCCCTAATCTTTCTACTAACCGCATTAACTGATGTTTGATTTCGATCATCGATGGGAACCGATGCTTTATCAATAACTAGACCTTTGCCCTCAGAGCCAATATTGAACGCAAATTAGCAGCTTTTTCAATTGAAATTTGTAGCTTAGCCATCATATATTGGGGCCAAAGAATTTAAGGGTGGAAACGTACCAGCGGTGAGCATATGAACGAAGTCGAGACGATAAAGCAATTTCGTCGCGTTCAGAAAGTAAATTAGGTCTTTGATTTTCATATCGGACACAAGAACAAAGAAATTTATGCTCCGACGTTGATGGAGCAGTAAAGAGGTGGTTGTGGCCGAAATTATACCCATAACAACCACCTGGCTGAGTTTGATTTGAGTATTTTGCATGCTTTTCCGATTGCTAGTAATTTGGCAGGCAAAATCAGGCCGTCGAAAATATTTTAAAATATTTAGGGTCCCATCAGTTAAGATAGTGGTATCGAAGTCTTTCGTAACCATTCCTTCATTCCAAAGCTTTCTAGGAGGAAAGATGACTTTAAAATCTTTGCTGAGGTTCAAGCAGGCGTGCACTAGTCTTTGTTTGTCACAAAAATTCCTGCTGATATCTATTCCGTAATTTTACATGCCCATAGTGTTTGCAACAGTTTGATTCTTTAAGCCTTAGCGGACTGCACGATACTTAATATTCTATGTGTAGTCCTACTGGCAGAAGGTGCAGAATAACAAGGCATCTCTTGGGCAGAATCGAAGGACCCCTGTACTGCCGACATTAGCTATTCTTTGACCCCTCTTTAGTATTTAATTGTTGTTATTTCTTGTCAATGTAGTACACGTGGCGTTTTTCATTTGCATTCTTTTTTTATTTCTTGTAAATCGATCCATATGACTAAATAGGTTCTACAACGACTGTGTACGTCCCCAAAATCATCTTCAAATGAAGGTAAAAGGCAATACAAGCCTTCTTAGCCTGTTCTTCAATATTTATTTAACTGTTTAGATCGGGATCAAATATTACTCCTAAATATTTTGCACTGGAAGACAAAGTCAGGATTTGACCGTTCAGTCGGGGTAGAGTTAAGGCAGGTACTTTAGTTTTGTTCGTCAAGAGCATCAGTCCAGTTTTGCTCTGTTTAACACCTAGTCCATTGCTCTTTGCGCAGTTGCTAGCTTTTTTCAAAGCTAATCAAGGTGAAGAACTTTCTCGAGACCAGTTAAATCTCCCCACAACTTTTTAACTTAACGAGAATCTAAATCATAACTAAAATCCATAGGAGGGGTGAGAGCACACCGCTCTGGGTTGTTCCTCTAGTCACATGTTTGGAAGAGTTTTTGTTACCTAAGAAAGTTAGAAGACATCTTTTTCTTAGCATAGAAATTTACCATTCTTGAATAAATGCTCCACCACAAAGTGATTACATAGTTCGTGAATAGTTACGACGTTATTAAAAGCACTTACTATATCAACGTAGTTAGCAAGAGTAAATTCTTTATATTGAGATGTCTTCTCAATGGTGCGAAATGCCTTATGCAGGTTCGTTTCAGTAGACTTGTGATTCTTCTTGCGGACATTCGTCAAGCATGGGTTGATAGGAAATCTTTCGCGAATTAATGCATACGCCTACCCACTTTCGATGTAAACACTAATTTAACCTGCATCCATGCCACTGGATTGAGATAGAGGCATCCTTTGAAGATGGTCTGCACTTTATATACCTTATAATCTACACTAATAGTATAAAGAGGAGAGATTCGCATTTTTGTATGTAACGAATAAACTCAAAAGTACTGGACCGATTTTAATAATTCTTTTTTTATTAGAAAGCTACGTGATCACTGAGTAGCATAGGCTATATTTAGTACTAGATTACTATAGAAATCTCCCTATTAAAACCAACCGAAGGTGTAAAAATAATTAGCCAAAAAATCGCATACACTGTGAAGAGTATTAGGGGCCTATTATGTAAGACAACTAAGAACAAAGTTGAGTTGTAATCCGGCAATCGGTATTACCGATCACAACCAGCGTTACCACTTCTCAAAAAAAAGTGGAAGTAGATTTTAGGAAAAAAGTGAAGTAGATTGAGAAAAATGGAAGTAGATTTCAAAAATTTACTTTTTCATATTATTCTACATATTTTTAAATTACATTATTTCAATAAAAAAATAGAAAACAAATTAATTATTTAAGGCTTCATATCATATACTTTAATATGTTAATGTAACATTTCTTAAATTAAATCTTGGTTGTTAGCAACGAAAAAGCAAAGATTGGGCTCGTGTTGGTCATATCAAATGACTTTAGAATGTTTTTATTGCAAAGGACGAGTTCTTCAAGAAATAGTTATTGTAATCGCAATACAATTTTAGTACATCAACAAATCTTTTATCTTTGTTTTTGGACAACTTGAAAATATCTTTTCATATTGAAAACAAACTATCAAATCCAAAATTGATTGAGGGCTCAACTTAAAACATTAATTAAAGTTTGTTTTCAAAAATGTAAATGCCATTTGATTTCTCAAGAAAAAATAATTGTTTTTTTAAATTTGCGTTTGAAAATCGTTTTTGAATTTTAGTTTAATAATATTTTTGGTATATAATTTTGAACTTATTATTAAACGACTGGCATTTCAATTTTGTAAAAAATGATAACCCATCTTCAAGAAATCAAATTTCGAAAAAAATAAGATTTTTTTTAAATCAAAAATAAAAACAATGATATTTTTGGCAGAAAAAAAAATAGTTTAGTTGTTGAGAAAACTTAAAAACAAAATAACGGTTCTATCTGGGATGGGATAGCCTTTATATATTTTTTATATTGAAAGAAGCTAAACTAAGAACACAAATTTAAGCAAGAATTTAAAAAAATTATCGATTTTTGACCGTACAAATTTGTATTGAAACTACAGTTATTTTTAGTTTGAAAAATCGGGGACCACTTTTTTCGTGTTCTCTACCATCGTTATGTCATGTTCGATTGAAATCTCGAATTTGAGTTTGTTTACGAATGCAAAGCTTGCCATACAGGCCCTATATGTATGATAGATAAAGATATTTACAAAATCAAACTACATATATGTATACATTTCTTATTGGAAGATCGATAACCTTTGAAAGTGTTGTTAAGGATAAGGAAACAATAAATAATTTTCGTCTATTGAAAAGTGAAACGATGAGAATTAGGGCATTATTTTCTAAAATCAAGTCCTTGTTATTGAAATACGGCCTAGACATTTTCAACAGCAATTTTGACGGGAAATTATGATAAAGGGGTTTCTAAGCACATGTATGTCGAAAATGACAAAAGGGTTACACTAGAATACATTAGAAAAGACGTAACTTCACTGCAAATGCAAATACTCAAGCAATTTTTAATTCTCTACAAAGTTTTAAGACTACATACAAGAGTGAGAGAAAAAAGGAGTAGATTCAGTCGATTTTAATTAAAATTGAAGTAGGTAAAAAACCAGATATTGAAAATGAAGTAGATTTCAATATTTTGATGATGGTGCGAAGTAGGAAGTAGATTTTAAATTTATTTGAAAAAAAGAAGTAGATCTACTTCAATTGAAGTAAAGTGGTAACGCTGATCACAACTAGTTGACTGTCACAAGTCAACCAGTAGTCAACTAAAAAATGGTTGACTTTTTAAGTGTGTTCGGGGTATTATGTAAGCCAGTTGAGTTGTGATTGTTGTCAAAATTCAGCAACTGATATTTACTGATTGTGTAGTGCATTTGTGTGTACAAAAAAATAACGGTAAGCATCAACAGTTCATTGACAACCAATTAATGATAAGAAAAAAAAATGTCCGACAATATCATAGAATATATCAATATCTACAAACATGTTGGCGAGACCATATGTCTAACTATTAATAGAAATGCCGATCAAAATCAGACCATGTTATCCAAATAAATAATTTAATATGCAAGACTGTCACAATACCTGATTACTTTTTGAATTATTGAAATCCGACATTCCATTCAAAAGATATCGTGAAATTAAAATAAAAATACATGCCGGCGGCGCGGCGGCCTCCACGCAGTGCATCTGGTAACTAACTCGACGGGAGAGGGACAGTGCGGGAGAAGGGTGTCCACTATTATGAACTAGGTAGCCGCGTGCCTCATTCGCCATTGGAATTTTTTTTAACACATTTTTATGCTTCACATAAAAAGTTCTTTTCAGAGCTACTTATGCTTTTAGCATTAGGAATCACACTTTTTCATAATATTTGTCAAAGTTTTTTCAGAACTATCTCTTTGAACTTGAATAATTTCTTTTTTATTATTATTATTCGTTTATTCTTAGTTATTACTTTATTCTTAATTTCTCTGATTTAATATAAATATCCTTCATACCAATATGGCTAGACGAAGAAGGTCGCAGCTATCTAGCTGGCAAAAGTTCGTCGTATTGGAGAGTCTTCTTCTAAAAATGCAGATCGTTTGGAAAGTATGAGAGTTTACGCGTCATAATCGCGAGCCAGAGAATCTTGCATCGATCGTTCAGTTCTTCTTGCAGAACAATATGCAAGATTGTCCAAGCTATACGAACGACAGTCAAGTGCTGAGCGCTGTCAGCGATTTGCTGAAAATAGGGCTAGGAACTCGCAAACACGGGCAAGAGAATTTAACACTGATCGTTCACTTTGTCTTGCAGAGCAAAATGCGGAATCTGTGATAAATTTCCATTGGCTCTGTTCGAGAGCGATATTGTCACCCAGAAACGACTCAATAAATGAGATTAACAAAATTGTTATTGAAAAAGAACCAGGTGATTTTAAATGTTACAAATCTGTTGACACCTTATGCAACATCGAAGATACAGTGCACTACCCACAGGAATTTTTAAATTTTTTCAAAAATAGGTACGCCTGTTATGCTTTTAAGAAATTTAAGCTCTCTCAATATGTGTAATTTTACAAGACTATTGATCAAAGAAATAAGAGATAATGTGATTGTCAGCCCTATCGAGGTAACCGTCGGAGCGGAACTTTCTCGGCAACGCATCCTTTTTCGGAGATCGAATTCCGGTTAAGCTGTCATCGGAAGAAATTTTACATACATGAGACGACGCAATGCGATGGATATAAATTTCAGGCAGAGATGTTCAAATTAAACGATATATCGAAAATGCGATATACTTTCGATAATATTTTATAAAATAAAGACAATAAGCGTAGCAGAACGTAATTTATTGCTTAATTTTAACGTAATTTATTGCTTATAAAAAGTATTTTTTTTTTCAATTATAATGCGCTAGCATTTTTATGACATGTAATTAGATGCAACGATCAAAACTATCGAATAAAGTCCCCTCCCTATTTCAAACATGTTTTTGTTTCCATTTGAAGTGTCAAAGAAAAAGAATAAATTGGAAACAAAAACTTTTGAAACATAAGTTTTATTAATTTATTTGACTTTATACAAGCAATAATAATAAGAAATGGATAGTGTTGATTTATTTTTTGACGCTGAATCCAATGAGCTACTGACGCGGCGTAAGTAAACTTATCGTCTAATCTTATTCTTTTCTTCAAATAATTCTCTGATTCTCTTCCAGATTCAAGAAAAACTTTCGCCTGAATAAAAATTCGTTTGCTTTTGTTTTGGAGCAGATTCAACGCAAATACAAAACAAATCATCGGTCTGATTGTGTCACTCCGGAACATAAATTAGCAGCTTGCCTCAGATTTTTTGCCGAGGGAAACTACCAACATGGTGTTGGAAAAGATTTTTTACTTACATAACTATTTAAAAAAAAAAGAAAACACTTTCCGCAACAAGAACTTGTCGGCGGATTTCGGAAAATTGTGTTTGTATCTGTCAAGAATCAAACCAAACAATCGCAAAGCATCGCATGCAAATTGCATGCGTTTAATTTTGTCGGAGAGAACGTCCGATCAGCTGATCGGACAACTACCTTGAAGCAAAATGTCTCCGATTAGGAGGAAATCGGAGAGTATTCCGCTCCGACGCGACGGCTTTCTCGATAGGGCCGTGAAGCAATTATCATTGCGTGTCCTGCGGCCGGTCAGCTTGCACATGTTCCGCCGATCTCGATGATACCAACTGATTTGCCCATATCTTTTAAAAGATTATAGTTTCCTTTAAAAATATCATTTTCCCTAACAATAAATAAATCCCAGGGACAAACTTCTTCTATAGTTGGTATCGACTTAAGGAATGAGTGCTTTTCCCACGGGCACTTTCCTGAAAATCAAAATGTTTTCTTACCACCTACAAATACCACAGCCAACGTAGTGATTCATGGTCGTTTTAATTAGCATGCTTATAACTTAAATATCTGTACCTATTTATGTCTACCCGTGCAAAGCCTGGACGGGCCGCTACTCATTAAATAAGAAGAATTTAAACTTCTTACCGAAATGCATTGTTTTTTAAATTTAAATTTAAAGTTCTTATTTTGGAAAACTTTTTACGAAGCTTACAACAAAAGGACTCCTAAATCTTTATAACTAAATATATCAATAATCATTAACAAAATTAACAAGAGTAAATTAGAAAATGCAAGTGATCAAGACAATATTACCAAACATAAAGTTTTGTGACTATAATTTTGGCCATAGCTGTAATTTATCTGAACTTTCCCAAAGGGTACGGACTACATTTGAAACATTTTTACACATAAAAAAGATAAGTATTAAAAGAGAGGTTTATGTAAGTACATTATAATTGATAAAATTTCGAAAAATCTTGTGTAGAAGGTCTGAGATATTTGAGCCTTGAACGGAAATAAATAGAAACAACACAATAAATTCTTAAATTTATGTTAATATTTCTACATCGCTCACTGCATAATTTTTAACGGACAAAACAATAATATTTAACTGATAAAATAATAAGATTAATTAAAATACCTTCTTCTGGTTGACCAAGACCTATTTCGGTTTCTTCAACTTTGATAATGCTTTCCGGTGGTCCGTTTTCTCCTTGGTCTAAAAGAACACTCGCACCAGCTTCATCTTCTGTCATAACTTCTTCAAATTCCTCATCATCCGTAGAACATTGAAGATCTATAAAAATAATTAACAAAATAAAATATAGTTTAAAAAAAACACCCATTTCATAAGAAAACTCAACTATTTGCATGTGTGAAAAAACAAAAACAAAAGAAAAATCAATCACAAAAGACAAACATTTTAATTTCAAGAGACAAAACTAAAATATCAAAATATCAACAAACATAAATAAAATATTATTATTTACAAAAATTATATATTAATATTAACAAAAACAAAGCGTGATGATTATGCGATATGTGTAAATATTAATAAATTGAATTGCCCTTTTGTTACATTATTATTATGTAGTATGTACATGATGTGTGTTTTATGTGGCAAACACAACAAAATATTTATTTTTCTATTATAAAACAAAACAAAAAGTTAGATTGTGTATATTAAATAAAATAATAATTAGAAATAAAATAATAAAACAAAAACGCAATCGAAGATTCTATTATTTTGTTGTTGTTGTAAAGTCTTACCTTCCTCCAGAAATGAATTCTGTGTATTACTTAGATTCGAAGTAAGGCTGTCCTTTCGCGGGCGACCACGCCCACGTTTTACGGCATTCGTAACTTTTACTAGAAAATAAATATTTAGTTTACCCAATACACTCAATATTTACATACATATGAAATTTCAAATACAAATTAGTTAAGAAAAGCAAACATAATTATTTAATTTAAGAATTTCAATCAACATGATTTGTCAAAAGAACAGATTGTGAAAGTAAGCTTAAGAGATACTTTCAAGCCTTAAAAATAAAATAAAAATACATAGGTATGTACCCTACAAAAATAAAGCTTTTTACCTTTGTTTTTTTTTTATGATAAGGTTTAGCTTTGATTGGTTAATAAATTCTATAAGATCCTATTAGAGTGCTAATAAGGTAATGGTTACATTTATCTGTTGAAAATGAATTGGATTTCATTAAATGTTTCATTCAATTCAAAACTTTGAATATTGTAAGAACTGTCAAATATAGATATTCTTTTTTCAGCCGTATATCAAGAATGGAGAGCCTTCAAACGGTCACATTTATAAAGGAATCAGTCTTCTTAACATCGTCTACAAAATTTTCTCTGCCTAATATATGAACGTCTTAAGACCATCGTAAACAACCCGGTAGGTCTTTATTAGTGTGGCTCTAGACCAGGAAATTCCACATCCTATCAAATATTTCCACTACGACAGATAGTGGAAAACTTCAAGAAAATCAAATCGACAACCGCCATTTTTTCATCGCTTTCAAAGCCGTACATGACAACATCTACATGACCGAGCCATGTCTAGTTTGTGTAGGATGATTTTGGAAACAACTTTACCTAACCTTTTGATGTAAAAAAAAGTCTTTAGACAATGTGAGAAGCGATGTGAGTGCTTTGACATAGTTCAGAGATTCCACGCCAGCACTAGAGGCACTTTCTTTTAAAAGTCTGTCCAATTACTCGCTGACTGGCTTACGTAGAGCGGACAGAAGCCAATGCTCTGACTCGGAAAGTCTTCAAATCCTCGTCAAACGCGCAGCTGAATAGAAGACATTTAAGGAAGAGAATAGGAAACAAAGAGCACTCTGTTGAATAACAGCACTGTAAAATTTATTTTTGAAACCATCTTCAGATGGTTTTGAGTGGAAATTATTTTCAACAAAGAAGAAATTCACTGACAACAAATGCAAGCATTTTCGATTAAACTTTCGATGCCTTACTTAAAAATTCCTATTTTGTTTAATATCAGAACACATTTATAGGGTTTTAAAGACCATTAATAATCTAGAGACACAGTGTGAGCATAATAAAAAGAAGAAGTTTGGCTAAAAAACAAAAATCTGTACGGCCGAAGTTGGACTCAAAGGTAAACTGATGGGAATTCCTATAAGGGCAAATACGACGAGTATAATAGATGCCACCAGGGCCAAGGGGTTTGTGTGTGTTTATTGCGGAAAAAGACTGGTCCCTTGAAACCATTTACGCTTTCAGGTACAGGCGGATATTTATAAAACTCTCTGGCAGCGTTGAACTGGTAGCGAACGCAAAAAAAGAATTTTACGAGCTTCTCTATCAATGAGCCACATCCGAAGAGCACGACTTTTAGTCTGAAATAGAATATCACAAGCTGAGGGTACTGTCGTTAGCAAGAGGGTAAGTGAAGTTTTTCAGACAGGAGATATATACATAAACAGTTGTGTTCTTAAAAATAGCAGTGCTGGTTACATTTTATTAGATTGTCAATTATTTAAATAACGGAGATTCTTACAAAAAAAATTAACATGCTACTTACATCTAACGGTCTTTCGTTTTCATATTAGACGTTTTTAGCTTGAAGTTATACTCTACTTTTCCCGGTGAACTCACATTATTTCAAACTCTCTGGATATAGGTGTTCATAAAAATAGCAGTGTTTTTGATTTTATAGTTAAAAGTGTTAAAATTATTTTTTTTTTATTTTTCGTTAAGTGAATATTTTACCATATAAAGTTTTAAGTATTTGTAACATACTAACATATAAAAAGTTAATAAATATTAGCTCAATAAATAAACAATGGGACGGTCAAGACACTGCACCGAAGAAATTCGAAAACTTATTAGAAAAAGCTTTTTGTTTATTATAGATTCACTTTTTCTATTCGTTCGGAAGCTCTCTTTCGTATTTCTCCTAAATCCCTCTCATTTTCCTTTTCATTTAATTCTTCCAATCTTTCCTTTAAAGGGTCTACACAATCTCCCCGTTGACTTACTCCAAAAAGCAATTGACTTGGATGAGCCTCTGTTCCCTTATGTATAGTATTATTTATGGCAAATTCGATCTTAGCGAAAGCTTTGTCTAATGAAAATTCTAACATACCATTCGTTATTTTTGCTAGCATTGGTGCCAAACTCCTATTGACACGTTCAACTTGTCCGTTGGCCTGAGGTGACGCTGTATCAATTTTCACATGTCGAACATTATTTTCCTTCAAAAATTCCCCAAATACCTCGGACGTAAACGCGCTTCCCCGATCAGACACTAATACCTTCGGCCTGCTATACGCACTAAAATAAGATTTCAAACAAGCGATCACTTCGTTAGCGCCCGTGGAACGCAATGCATACAATCGTATAGTATAGTAGGGATGCGACTCAAGGCATCTACATGCTGCATTTTACATCCAAAATGCGTTTGGAGGGCAAAACCTACCAAAATATTCAAGACATCCTAGGCTGCAAAAATGGTCAGTAACGCCTTAAAATTGCTAAATAAACCGAAAACGCGAGGCCCAAAAAGGATGACTACTGAAAGTAGTGACAGAAAAATTGTTCAGTTAACAAAACAGAACCCTAGGAAAATAAGAAATGGACTTCAACTGTCTGTTAGCGCTGTCACAATACGAAGACGTCTTTTATAAGCGAAGTTACCAGCCCAAAGTGCACGCAAGGTACCATTCGTGACAAAACGGCATGTGGCGAGGAGAATGGAGTTTGTTAAAGCGCATAGAGATTAGGCAAAAAAGAAATGGAGGAATGTTTTGTGGAGCACTGAAAGCAAAGTCGTCCTTTTTGGGTCGAAGGGTCATCGGGAATATGTGACAAGACCCTAAAATGCAGCATACTATCCACGGTACACTATAAAAACAGTGAAGCATGGTGGATTAAAAATTATGATATGTGCTTGCTTTTCATTCGACGGGGTCGGGCCTATTTATCCCATCGGGGGTATAATTGATGCAACCGAGTATGTGAAAAATATCGAGGAAGTTATGTTACCCTATGCTGAAGAGGAAATGCCGTTGGTTTGGGTATACCAACAAGACTATGACCCAAAGCATACGTTAAAAAATGCAAAATTATGGTCTTCGCAGAAGAAGTTATTCGTTATTGAGTGGATGTTAAGAACGCAGTTCATAAAGCAAACCCCAAGAATTCGAAAGAATTGTAGGAAGCAGTACGTGATTCGTGGAACGCAATACCAATCGAGAGGTTTTAGGTTTTAGTGAACTCAATGCCACGTAAATGCGAAGCAGTCATAAAAAACAATGGTTATTCAACAAAGTACTAATTGTAAGCTAACATTAATTGCATACTTTTATATAACTTATTACAGTTTTTCTAACTTCTTACATAATAGATCCAGTACTTTGTCATGCACTGTTATTTTTATGAACAGCCATATATTTAAAAAAAGGTTATTACTGTGACAAAGCTAACGGTAAAAATTCGATAATACTTATTTTCTGTAATTATGAATAAAATATTTTATTTTGTTATTAGAAGTTTAATGAAACATTTAATAACATTGATATTGAAGGCATTTTTGTTTTATTTCGAGAGCACTGCTACTTTTATGAACACAACTGTATATACAAATTAATTGCTGCTCGTTAGTCTCACTAAAACTCGAAAACGGTTGAACGGATTTATCTTATAACTCACTGTTAGCAATTTAGGTGTGTTCCTAACGTAGTCAATTTGCAATTTTTAACCGCTGCATAAAGTTCAAATTCAATCATATCTATGAAAATAGTCTTCGCGTGCGCTTTGGAGGATCTAATGTCGCGTTTCGAAAATAAAAAAAGTGAATCACGAACTCGACAAAAAATATGAAAAACTATTAGTAGTAATGATTTCCAATTAAATTGGTCGGTTTAGCGAAGCTTAATTTTAGCAAACTTCAGTTGTAACTGTATCAGATTATTTTTTTAAGTTTGATAAATCTTAAGTTTTGTCACAAATCAAGTTTCTAAACACAACCATAATATTTGACAGCCAACTAATATGTCAGTCATTCTGTCGCACTTCAGAAAACGGAGATTTATGGCTTAAATAAAAAAATCAGAACACGGAAAAAGTATTACGATTGACGATATTGTGTTACGATCATGGTTACGATATTCTATGGATGCATCCTTCTATCTTTGTGAGTGATGATTACCTCTACGTGCGCGAAAACTTTCTTTACTTTTGTGATCCTTTGTGATAGTGACATTGAAGTAGTGTGCTCTTTTTTTGTTGATATTTTGTGATAGTGACACTTTACTGTTAAGTTACTGTTAAGAGAGCGAGAAATTTTCCCACTTTAATTAATTACGTTACGATGCCGAGGAGAAGACGACCTGACTTAGATTGACGTTGGCTTCATCTGGAATAGCTGCGACTCTGCTAGAAGGCGGACGAACTGCGCATTCTGCCTTGAAATTCCCATTAAACATGCAAATCACCGAAACACCAATTTGCAACATCGCCAAAAATAGCGCAGGCCAGAATCCTACAGTTATGCAAATTAATTGTTTGGGATGAACGCACAATGGCCCATTAGAGGTCACTGGAGGCGCTGGACAGAACATTGAAAGATCTTCGTGACAACCAAAATATTTTTGCTGGGGCCATGAATCTGTTGTCAGGTGTTTTTGTCAGACTCTTTAAGTTATTCCCTGATCAACTGTTGCTGATGAAAATTCATGCCTAAGATCATCGAATTTGTGGAAGTACGTAAAGACACAACAATTAACAACTAACATGCGAGTATTTTTGCAACATGATGAAACTGTAAATGTGTTTGCGAAGCAGTTGCTAGATGTTGGAAATAATAAAGTTGCATCACATTACGCACAGATTTCTGTCACATCATAGATTCAAAAGAGGAGCTTATTCAGCGCGTTTTCCCAGATATAGCTCAAAAGTTCAGTAACCATAATTGGCTGCATGAACCAGCAATATTGGCAGCGAAAAATAAAGATCTCAATGCGACTATTCAGAATTTTCTTCCAGGACAGTTGGTTTCCTTCAAATCAGCCGACACAGTTATGAACCAGGATGACGTCAACTATTCTACGGAGTTTTTAAATTCACTGGAATTGCCTGGATTACCACCTCATAATTTGCAGTTAAAAGTAGGATCAGTTGTCATCATGCTGCGCAACATTAATCAACCTTGACTTTGCAATGGAACAAGACTGGCTGTGAAAAATCTGATGAATAACGTCTTTGAGGCGACAATCATAAAAGGAAAATACAAAGGAGAGGATGTCTTGATCCCGCGAATACCGATGATTCCAACGGATTTACCATTCGATTTTAAACGCTTACAATTTCCAGTATACGTCTCGCCGTTGGCGATGACAATTATGCGTCACGTGTTCGCGTCGGAAAACCGTCTTTTTGTTTATTTTCGCATCACAAAAAAAATATAGTTTATGAGAAAGCTTTAAATTGATTAACAAACTGTATCATAACAGTGTGTGTCTGTTAATTCAAATTTAAACCTTTTAAATACCTAGAATTTCAGGAAAACTTTAAGAAAGATTTTTAAGTAAGCAACATGTGTCGAAAATAATTATAAAACTTCACGCTTTAAAATTCTGTATTGCAAAATGCTGTAAATAAGGCTAAAAAATAAAAATTGTTTTGACTATGTAAAAAAGTACAAACTTTTTACAGCATAAAATAAAACGTGGGTTCAGTTTATTGAATCACAACCCTTATAGCTCAGATTTAGCCCCTTCTGATTATTTTTGTTTCCCAATCTGAAAAAAGTTCAAAAGGGTGACATAACTATCATCATAGGGGATCTCAATGCCAAAGTTAGCTCGGATAACACAGGCCTTGAGTGAGTTATGGGTAGACAGAATCTTTCCCAGGGAATGGAATGACGGGGTTATTTTGAAGCTACCAAAAAAGCTGATCTTAAGAACTGCAATAACTGGCGTGGAATCACCATTCTGTCCGTATTTCCAAAGTCAATAGCAACCATTATTTTTGAGAGGATAAAATCTTAGATCGAGTCTACGCTCAAGAGGCATCAAGCGGGATTTTACAGTGGTCGATCATGTGTCGACCACGTTAACACCTTGCGAATTATTCTTGAACAATCGTCGGAGTACCAATTTGAAAAGGCCTTCGATCGCGTTAGTCGTGATGTTATCTGGAGATCGCTTGTTGCTAGAGGCATTCCCGATAAAATTGTTGCTATAATAAAAGAGTCATACAACAACGAAAGGTGTTTTGTTTTGCACAATGGACAGCTTTCCGTCGCATTTACAGGAAGTGAGACAGGGTGATGTTCTTGTTTGCCATTGATGATGTTATGACTGCTACGGTGGGTGAACACGATAGAATGGGTATCCAATGGCGCCTGAAGGAAACATTAAGCCATTTGGACTATGCTGACGACATATGCTTAATGGCAAACAGAAATGAAGACCTCAGTCAAATGTGCAACTCTCTTCAACAAAATGGAGAGGTGGCTGGCTTAAGGATTAAGACTAAGTTAATGCACTCCAGCCGAAATTAACAACAACAGGTTATTGTGAGACAAGTTGCAGTAGAAGATATCACCAATTTCAACTATCTGGGAAGCTATTTGGCACTCGATGATGGAACGGACCTGGATGTCACCAACAAAATAAATAAAGCCCGTAGTGCATTCTAAAGTGTGGAACTCAAGGAAAATAGTCCGTACCAAGTTAAAGTTGTTTGAGTCAAACGTAAAATCCGCGCTGCTATATGCCTACGAAACGTGGAAGTGCCCTGCTGACATCTCGAGAAAGTTGCAAACTTTTGTCAACCGCTGTCTACGTTACATCCTGAAACGTAGACAGCGGTGGCCATAAACTATATCTAACGATGAACTGTGGCTCATGACTGGGCAAACAGTGGATGTTGACATCGCGCAGAGAAAGTGGCGGTGGATTGGCCATACATTGAGGAAGACGGACGACAACATAGCAAAGCAGTGTTTTCAATGGAATCCTCAAGGTAGAAGGCAGCCTAGAAAGCTAAGAGAAACATGGAGATCATCGGTCGTGAAGAAAGCTCGATCCCAAAACTTGGAGACGTGGTCCCAGCTGAGGTATCGTGTTAGAAAAAGAGAGAGATGGAAGGAACTGGTTGCTGCCCTATGCTCAGAATCTCTTCCAAAATCGACAGGAGGAGTTAACGTACTGCTACTAGTAGCCGGTAACGAAATAAAGAAGGATCTGAAAAAAGAACTCCGTGGAAAATGATTACCCGCTGATGAACAGGTGAAGTCGACAATTTCTGTCTATTTTGAACGACTAGACAAATCATTTCTTTTTCGAAGTCATGAATAAAATTTTCGGCGGATGTGAAAAGTGCGTTAGGCTTAAGTTAGAGTATATTGAAAAGGAAATATAAAAATGTGCTAAATTCCATCCCCCTTCCCTTCCATTCAGCGACCCACCTTTAGATTAAGGCAGTACGAAGTTTGCCAGGTTAGCTAGTCATAAATAAAAATAAGGATTTCAAATTCATCTTTTCAGTCTTTTTGTAAACATTCGATAGTGATTAAGGAAGAAATGTATACGATATTAAGATGTACTTTATACAGTTAATTAGTATGTTCTATTTTTTAATGACTTCTTAAAAATAAAATAAACAAAATAAAATGACATTTATGAGAATGCAATATTTACAACAGATAATTACGAGACAAAAATTAGACGAAAATACAAAGGCAAAGGGGAACAACCTAAAATAACCAACAGATACTTGATGGATCAACGTTCCCCCAACCATCCACATAAACATCAATCCTACAAAATCTTTCTATCTAATTATTTAGAGTTAATGACAAAAGCATTTAATTAAAACCTTCAAAATATAAACAGATTATGAAAATGAAGTACATATTTTATTTTGGAAATACGAGAATAATATCAAAATGTTAGTATCGGAGTACCCAAGTGCTTTTAAATGTAAATAAACAAGTTCCAATGGAGGGTAAGATACAAAATATGTATGTTGTTCTTGTTAAACTTACCTTCTTCGATTGTTGTGTCCCGATGCTTTCGTGGTCTTCCTCGTCCACGTTTAACTTCACTCAGCCCAGCTGTTGAAGGTGGTGGCAGTTCGACAGCACGTTGTGATGACATCGATGCGGCAGACTGTGGTCGATCATTTCCTTCGACATCGACAAATTCATTCTCATTTTCGGGGGTACTTGAGTGGCTAATGCGAGAGAAGTCAAAGTCTTGATCATCTTGATCCCAAGTGCCATCCAAATCGGCATCGGCACGAGCCTGTTCCTGGACTTTGCTGATATTTTGTTCTAATTGAGAACAATGGTCAGCGAACTAAAAATAAATAAATGTTAATATGTAAGTCCTCACTCAAGAGTTTTAATGTCTCGTTACCTCTGCTAGAGCATTCTTTGTATAATCTAAGATTATTTTTGCATTCTTAGTGAATGTCGACTCAGCACCATTGTATTGCTCACAATTTGTAGCGATTAACTCAACATCAGCAATGAATTCCGCTCTCGAATGATATCGGTGAGCTAAAAATTATAAATTTACAATAAAATTTTCTTCATTCTAACTACACTCTCTCTCTCTCTTTACCTTCGACGTTCTTGGATATCGTTTCCAAGTCCATTGGCTTCTTGATAACCGTGTAATAGTCCTTAACTTGTTTCTTATTTACAGGCTTTAGGAATGGCCAACTTTCTGGCATCAACTTTAATTTTCCATTGAGAAGCTTCTCGAATATAAACGAAAGTGCAACTTGATCGTCATCATCCAAAAGTGGATTAATGGCTTTTTCCAAACGCATTAATTTGTCCTCTTTCTCAGCGAGCTGTTCGAAACATGTCTTGAGCATTCTTTGTGCTGCAGCGGTGAATGAACTCCTAGAACCATTATAGAGCGTTGAGTTTTCAACAATTTGATTGACATCGGCGAGGAATTCCTCCCGACTGTGATAGCGTCTTTGACGGATGTATTCTCGCATGGTTTGGAGATCCATTGGCTTGGTCACTATGCGGTAGTAATCGGGAACAAGCTTTCAGCGAAGAAATTATTTGAATTTAGCTAAAAAAGATAAAGATGAAGAAACTCACCTTTGCATTGACAGGAAACATGAATGGTTGAACATCAGGTAAGTCTCGAAGTTCATTCAGAATCTCTTCCAAAATCGACGAGAGCACGACCAGAGGATCAGTTCGCCGTCTATTGGCTCCCTTGTTGTGTCTCTGCAGGTAGTCACAATGCAATTCACTTCCCATTCTACGACGCTTCTTGCCGACAGCTTCCTTGGGAACCTTCAGCAGCAACGTGCGCCTCTTGACATCCTCATGGCGTTTCAGTAGTTTGCTACTCAATGTGACCTTTGTGCCATCGACGTTCACCAAATCCTCGTCATCACAATTGAGTTCCTTCTCGATTTCCTCTTCTTGTTCCTCCGTGATGGCCACATTCATCGACGGCGTTGGCCCAGGGGTTCCAGTGTACAGTGGACACGCCTTGTTCGTTCGCATATGACCAACTTGTCCACAAGCACCGCATTTTAACTTTAAATCCGGTTTCAGCTTGAACTTCTTTCGAGACGGACTTATATCCTTACTGCTCGAGTGTCCGGATGGGCCCGACCCACCAGAACTCTTAGGATCTCCCAAACTCGTGGGCATACCACCTGGTTGGAGTTTTTGATTTTGTGCCAATTGAGCTAGACGCTCTCGTTCCTGGTTGCGTTTGATACGACGCAGCTGCTCTTGGATTCTTCGTTTCTCTCGTTTCATCTCCTCCTTCTGCTGTTCGTCCAGTGTGGCAAACTGTTTGATGAATGCCTCATCCTTGGTTGTTCGGATTTTGACATACGCATCGATCACCGGCTGCCTACGGACTATTTCAACCCTCGTGAATTCTCGACCTTCTGCGTTTTTGAAAGTTCGAGTAATCTTCAGAATCCGACCTTGATTGGAGTTCCCCAGGCCTGGGGTCTGATTTTTATCTTTATCGTCTTTGGAGTTCTTTGTATTGGATCCCTCTCGCTCTTCCATAATCTTCTTGAGCAACTCCTGACGTTCTTGTTCCTCTCGCTCCATCGACAATTGTGTGGAGGTCTTTTTATTCGACAACATATTCTCGAGATTCTTACCCAATTCCTCCAGATCAGATTCTTCCGATGCCGACGATTCATCTTCATCGGTAGAGAGGACTTCCGAACTGGCAAGCACACGATTTTGTAAATCGAAAATACGTTGACATTCTTCTTTGTAGCGCTCCTGATGTTCGGCTATGGAGAACCGATTACCACGAGAGAACTTATCCATACCCTGTTCACCAGCTTTTGCTTTTTCCGTCGACAAAGTACGCACAACATCGATGACTTCCCAACGAGACAGTTTCTTTATTTCCTCTTCGGGTACTTTGAATTTACGCAAAAGTTCTTTAGCCTTATTCAGAGGCAATCGACGCAAATCGGCATCGGTACCGGTGACACTACGTTTTGGTTGGGATTCTTGTTCTTCTTTTGTTTGCTTTCGAAAAAGAAGTCAGTTCATCACATGTTTTTTTTAAAAAGTGGTTATGATATTAAGAAAAACTTACAGTTGGTTTGTTAGGAACACGAACATAGGAAAAACCTTCACCACAACCTGTTGGATCAGCTGGACCGGTTAACTGAAGGAGACACTTTCCACGCATCGCTTGAATATAAGCTCTGAAAATAAACACTCTCAAGTAAGCACCATTTGTGATGGAAAAAGTAATGCGAATCGTTTTTACCTTGTGGTATTCCATGGAGCAACTTTAACTTCGTCATCCATTTTCAATTGAGTTTCTTCATCGTCGTCTTCTTGGGGAGCAAATATAAATTTCTCACCATAACCAGCGTCCTACATAATTGAAAAGTTTAAATTGTCACAAGTTCAATAAAGAAAAAAGAGGCCTTCGAGGATAAAGTGTTACCTTTAATCTTTGTTCGGCTGCTATCATACTGAAGTAAGCACAACATTGTTCTGGTGAGACCATTGCACGAATTTCTTCTTCAGATGGAAGACGGAATTCTGGTTTGATAACCCACCAATTGGAATCCATGCCAGTACGCTTGAAATCAGCACATTGTTTTAAACGCTTACGAATACTACTCTCCGAATGGGCGGGGAAGGCTCTTTTTATGTCATCCATTCTTATTCTTCTTGGCTGATCGGAGCTCTTCCAAAACAGTCGATAGATAAATACCTGTTTAAAAAAAGGGTTATTATAGAATTTCAATGAGTTTGTTAGAAAAAGTCCTCATTTTTATTTTTTGGTTGAGGATTAAATTAATTTTTCGCAGGAAAGTAGAATCGCAGTCAATGCTGAAGACATGGAATGACCCCTTCTGAAGACTGTATAACGGCAATGGCGAATCGAATTCCACTGTCAGGCAGAATGATCAATTTAATACAGACGACGAAAGCCAAAAATCCCGTCTTCCCGACATAGACGTCTTCCCGACATAGACGAAGTAAAGATTGACATATCAGCTGCTGGAGCAGTTGTCTTGAATTCCGAGCTCTTCAAAGCAGCTGGAGATGATTTGGCTAGGAGTATACACCAACTTCTTCTACTCTGAACGTTGAACTTGTCAAGTTAAACAAGCTGAGTAAGGTTAATGATTTTACAGAATTTTCTCCAGATGAGTCCTGAAACTTAAGGACGTTCTTATCCCTCTACTTTCCCAGAATCATCACCCATTTCCACATAAACACAAGGCATACCAGCCTAAATTTATGTCACCAACTCCCACCCCATCTCCTACGTTGTAATGGCGAAAAAGCTAGCAGCGCTCCTATCTCCTATGCTCCTTCTCAATCTATGTAACCTAAGGCCCAGTCTCTACCGGGCTATCCGGATACCTGGCGACCTCCGGATTAACTAGCCTTATCTGTATATGCGAATCTCTGTGCAGCCGGACCTCTTTTCTTCGCATCTCGTGGGACTAAAGATGTACAAAAACAAAACAAAAATGAAAAAAAACGATGAGACCGGTATCTCTTCAGGATCGGGTGGCAGTTCGGAAACTCTCAAAAAGGCTTTATCGACAAAGGCGGCGAAAATCCTAAAGGCATCTGGTGCATCGTCGGGGGCTGAAAAGACGCCTCAGCAAACGGCTACCATCGAATGAGATAAAAGCATACTTGCTACAACAAGGACTAGTGAGGACTCTACTTCTAAAAGAGAAAGGTCTCTTGAGGGGGCCGTACCGACACCAAAACGGCCTCGGGTGCACAACACCAGCACTCCCCTCAATCCCATCAAGAAACTATCCAATTTTAGTGACGTCGCGAAGGACAAAGTCGTGGTTGCGGTCATTGATAGGAGCGATGATGATGGCACAATATCGGCTGATCGTAGGCAGTTGGTCAAGGTTAAGCTCTCGGGTGGCTTTTTAAGCATTTTTAGGGAGCTTTCAGGACCACTCCCTTCCATAAGCGATGAGGGTTGGCATCAAGGCCATGTCAAACGCATGGTTTGTGGCGACCAGAGGTCGTGTGACTTATACATGCTCGCTGTCAGCCGGTTAGGTGAAGTTTGGTCATGTGCGAAGCTCGAGGTTGTCGCTATGGAAGACATGCCTAGTAGACCTAGAGCCCGCATTTGGATTCCAATCGAACCTGCTGTTATCGAGGACATTTTCGAGATGACCAGAGTTTGTGACCCGTCCTTTTCGACGCATAACTGGAAGTTAGCTAAGCTAGACTAGCCTCTCACTGGGACTCTTACAAAGAATCCCTAAAAAATCTACAAGAAGGCATTAAGGGAATCTAAGCGATCTTCTTAGCGATCCTTCTGTGGCACGATAGAAGAAACTTCTGAAGCCTCTAGGTTACGGAAACTAGTCCAGCGATGCCAAGCTGGTTGAAAAATACAGATGGCTTCTGGACAAATTCAAGTAATGAATTGCTTAACTTACTATTGGACACTCACTTTTCTGGGAGTTCTCTTACCGAAACTTGCAACAATTATATAAGTTCAAGTTCAAATACATACAACATATCCACAAGGTCTGATCACAAGGGCCAAGGTACAATGGGCTCTCAACAGCTTCAAACCATTTAAATCTGCAGGACCATAAGGAATAATACCAGATGAGTTACAAAAGACTTCTGACATAATTGCACCAATCCTTGAGGCAATTTTTACCAGCTGTCTTTACCTGGTCCATGTTGTCAAAGAAGGTAAATGCTCGCAAGTCAATCCTAAAGATCTACAACTAAGTCTATCATCATTTCTTCTTAAGTCCTTGGAAAGATTGATTGATATCCATTTAAGGGCACATATCGATACAAGACTTTTGTCTTCGTCGGTGGAAACAGCGTTACACACTTTAGTACGCACTATCGAATATTCCCTCCATCATAAAGAGTTCACTATGGTTGCTTTCCTTGACATCGAAGGTGCCTTTAACAACGTGGACACATCTGCACTAAAATATCTAAATGTAGAGAATTCGCTTCGGGAGTTGATTGATTTAATGATGACTAACAGAATAATCAACTCAAAACTGGGCATCTCTCCTGGCAGACGATGCGTTAGTAGAGGGACACCGCAAGGTGGTGTTCTATCTATTCAGAGTGATAGCCTATGCACACGAAGACGTTGCTATAGCAGTGCCAGGAAAGAATCTTAACACCTTGATAGAACTCTTACAAAATGCCTTAGACAGACTTATACTTTGGGCTGATCGGTGTGGACTGGGTTACCCGACACAAAACCGATTTATTCTTATTTTCGAGGAGATACAAAATTACATTTGTAACCCCTCCCTTTATTAAAGGAATCCAATTAAAATTCTCAAACCTGGGCCTTGTCTTAGATAAAAAACAAAATTGGAAACGCAACGTACAGGAGAGTCAAAACTTTCAGCTAGCCTATGTATAAGCGGATCACTTCGAACGACCCCATGTGCGGCACTAGACACCTTACTCTACCTAGCACCTCTTGCGATATTTAACAAACTAAGCAAGCTCTGCTATTCGCCTCTAAGCTTCGTCGCAGTGGACTAACAACAACATTGGCCCATCCGTAATTTTTAGCTATTTAGAATCAATTCCACACCACACAGACTACACCATCCCCTACCTGCAATTCGACAGAAATTTCGAGATCTCTATACCCACCAGATCTTTCTGGGAGGATAGGACATTCCTGGAAGATTGGTCAATCCATTTTTATACATATGGTTCAAAAACAAAAGAAGGGGTTGGTAGTGTGTACTCTGAACGATTGCAATTAAGTGTCTCATTCCGCCTTCCCAATCTTTGTAGCGTGTTCCAGTCGGAACATTTGGCGATAAAGGAAGTCTTGTCCTGGCTTGAAGAAAACGTGATATCAACATCTAATATCCGTATTTTCTCAGATAGCCAGGCCGCTATCAAATCTCTGGACTCTGTCTGTACAAACTCTATAACAGTCCATAACTGTCGATCATCTCTAATGTAGATGGCGCAACAGTTTAATATTCACCTTTGCTGGTTGCCGGGCCATAGAGACATTCCATGTAACTGTAAGGCAGATAAACTCGCCAGGAACGGTACAGTACAGCCCATCCTACCACGTTTGGCAAATACTGGCATACCGATTGCTACTTGTAAACTGTTGTAATGCAAGACGCTGTGAGGAGGGCCGGCACCACGTGGAACAACATCACCACGTGTCAAGTAACAAAAAACCTCTGGCCAACACTGGATTAAAAACGTTCAAGGTCCTTGCTCTCTCTAAGCAGATCGCATATAAGCTCGATAATAGGTGTCATAACCGGACACTGTCTAAGAGGAAAAGGAA
The DNA here is from genome assembly GCF_945859685.1 of Eupeodes corollae. Classification (NCBI taxonomy): domain Eukaryota; kingdom Metazoa; phylum Arthropoda; class Insecta; order Diptera; family Syrphidae; genus Eupeodes; species Eupeodes corollae. Next base: position 105,275,882 of record NC_079147.1, read on the forward strand.
GAAACGGTTTTTCATCTTCTCTGCACATGTCTCTGCCTCAAAAACGCAAGAATAACCCAGGAGAATTCTTTTTTAACGATCTAAATCACATCAATATAATCAGCCTCTCACGTTTTGTAAAGGACTCAAACTGTATCCATTGAGCTAAGGAGGAAGCCATTAAACTGGCCTAAGTGTGTTCGTTTCCATCTTGGACAGCCACTATAACCTTACCTAGTAGTGCAACTGTGTTTGGAACGGAAACCGGATTGGTTGGGACATAGCATGTCGTTACGTTTTAGATATTGCCGCATTTGTGCGTTCATGATTTTTTTCAAAAACTTTAGATAAATTGGCAATTGGCCGATACTCATTTCGGCTATTGAGTCTTATTTAATAGATAAACAGGTTTTTAGAACAACTTCATCATCAATTGCTGAGAAGCTAAAGCCCCTTGTAGAGAAGATGTCGGTTTCTAAAAATCCAGAAAAGTCTGCGCTATCATTGAACTCCAATGATGATAGGGATGTGAAATTGGTATTGAGCTCATCACAATCAATGATAGTAGAAACAATGTTGAAGTGCTTACCAACACCAATTTCTTTTAAATTTTTCTAACGTTTAAGACCGGTTTATGAAGGGTTAAGTCGAGGAGCATAGAAACGTCTTTTAGCTTCCCTAATTTCAAGTACAACTTTATTTTTTAAGTCAGTGTAGACCTTATGAAGTTCGTCAAGTCTAAAAAGTTTCCAAACTTTGTAAGCTAGATTGCGCTTATTTATTAAAACTTTAGTTTTGTTGTTGAACCAAGAATGGTCATTGCATTTAAAGGTTTTTGTTTTGTAGGGAACGTAAATATTGAAAAAAAAGCTAATGTTTCCTTCAATAAAAGAGTTGGTCGTCGACAGACTCCAATAGGTCATGGTGTGAAAAACAAGATGCAGAAAGTTGGTTAAAGTGAAGAACTTTGCTCAATTCACTAACAAAAAATACATCAAGAAGGCTACTTGTGTCCTTGGTAAAGTGAGTAGGAGTGGATGTGTTTACTGGATGTAAGTTAAGAGCTTTCATAGACCGTGCTTATGCTACTCTGTCGTTAACCATAAAATGTATTAAAAAGGACTTTTGGTTTTGGTTCTCTTCGCTCATGCGAAGTAGGTGTCTATTCAACCGGAGTCTGCGAGCTTGATTTTTTCATGATATCTGCATCCAGGCAGATTACATACAGGTTATGATTGTTGCATCTCCCAGATCTTTCGTTTTCATAGAAGAGACCTTTCGAACACTACTAAGAGGTTGGGAGTGCCTTTTACTAACCATCCAGAACTCGGACATGCCAACATTGCGAAAACCATAGTCCTTCTTCTTCTGGATTTAAAAAGCTTTGACAGACTATAGTGGGCTGCCTTTGCTTTAAGCAGTTGCCCGCATATTTCTTCTTCTATGTTGTTATCGGCTGATACTAACTACTAACTAAATTAACCCAAGGTAATTGTAGGATTGCAGAGTTTGGATTTATGCTCCACTTCTTTTTTGATACTTCGCTACTTTGTTTTTCCTTCAGCCCTTTGAGGGCCTGCGGCAGATCCAGTAGTTGGTGATTGCCTAAAACTCCGTTTGGGCCAACAATGCAACTTTCTTGCCATGTCGAAGTTCTTGCTTTACCTCTTGATGGTGGCCCCCGGGCAATGATTTGTGCATTCCTATATGCATAAGTTAGCTAAAATTGCAAGAGCGAAGTTTCCTGACTCTTCAGAATAGGTTACGGAGATTGACGACTTTTGGCTATTGTACTCAGACAAAGTAGGTTTCTGGAATGTGAGGACGCTTCTGGACGCAGGAAGTGAAGGTCCGCATAATGCCAGATTCCTCCAATCAGAAATAGAATTTATACAGGATAGATATTTTTGGATTAATAGAAGTGCGATGGTTGGGATCGGGCAAATACAAGTCACCGACGCGTAACACTCTCCTGCTCTACTCTGGTCACGCGATTGGTGGCATTATGTTTGAACACAAACTGTGTCCTAAAATTAGCTGGGTGTCGACAGACAGGCAAGCGTCTTCCTTTTAGAAGAATCAAGGGCTAAGATCAACGAACGCAAACAGTTAAGGGCTCGAATTACTGCTGTACAAGGCGAAAAAAGAAATGAGCTGAAATCCTCGTACCACGGGAAAAAGAAAGAGGTCAACCGTGTGCGTCGTCGTGACAAGCGTAACTACATCAACGCAATGGCGCAAGAAGCAGAAGATGCTTCAAACAGGTGTGACAGCAGGACCGTTCACAGAATAACCAAAGAGTTGACCGGTGCATACAGTTCAAAGCAACACCTGGTGAAAGCAGTACACTGTACTATGCTAAGTTCGGTGGATGAGTAAGTCAGAAGGAAAGAACACTTTTTCTCGGCTTTAAACCAAGTGTTTGCAAACAACGTGCAGCCGATGCCTTCTGAACAAACTAATTCCCGAATCCGAACCGAACCTCCCAGTAAAGATGAGATTATTGTCGAAATTAAAGCACTTAAGAACAACAAATCAGTAGGACTTGATGGAATTCCTTCAGAGCTTTTACAAACAGCGTCAACATCATCAAGCAGTCGAGGAGGAGTCGTGGAAACACATCACCATCTTGTTGTTCCCATATAAAACTCTTTAAAAACAATCGATTGATATTAACAAAGAACTCACCTGCAAAAAGTCCCTTGTAAAATTGTTTGCTCTCTTCGAATTCGGTCCTGGGACTTCATACAACGGACATTCCTGGCCCACAGTAAACAAAGCATTGATCTCTCTTATCCAATAGTTATTCCTCGTTCGAATGACAAGAAAATCAGTTATGCTAATATTATGCGGATAAATCGGAGCCCGATACATATTATTTTCCAGAGCCTGGATACAATGACCCGGATGGAGGATTCCCAAAAATGGACTCGTATGTGCGTATGCCACTTCGCCGTACTTAAACTCTTGCGGGCCCGAGTCTTTGGCAGCCTTCCGTTTGTAGTAGTTCTTAATTTTCGAACACATTCCAACTTGATTCATAAGCGGTGGATGTTCCTCGCAGAATTCGGCCAGAATGATGTCACCATCTTTGCCACTCAGATCCTCGGCATTACGCATAAAGAATACATCTCCACCGCCTGAAGCAATCCTTTCGAGCTCCCTCTGCTTCGCCTTCTTTGCTATGTGCTTGAGGAGAGGTGCTACTGCGTGTAGCCCCGGGGAGGCCAATGTGCCATGGGAGTATTTCTTCAGTGGTAATCTGTGCAAGGCTCGCAATTTCATTGGACCCATGTGAGTCGGAATGAATGGAGCACGTAGTTCAACAACTGGCGTCGAGTGTTGGATGAGATTCCCACCACCGACTTTAAGTCGTAGAGTGGGTTCAGTCTTGGGCATGTAGTAACTGAAAAAGGGGCAAATATTCTTAAGCAAACTGTACCATAAAAGCCGACGAGGTTTTAACTTACGAATCATTTGATATATTAAATGGATCACGATCGGGACTTTTTGGAGGAGGAGGTGGTGTATCTTCGGCCAGGACATTGATTACACCTGCCTTGCCAAGTAAAATCTTGGATTTCTTGACATGAGGATGTGGAATCTTGATTTTCGGAGGTGGTCCAGTGTTTTTGTTGATTTTCGATGGATCAATGTCATCTGGGATTCCAAGAATTATATTCTCATCGTTGGGATCGAGGGTGAGAACTTTGGGTTTGGGTACCTTGCCCATTTCCTCAGCATCCCAAATTATTTCATCCTCCCATTTGCTGTAGATGAGTTCTTCATTCTCCACAGGGAAGATACTGTACCAGGTGTCGTCGATAGCTTCTTGTTTTTGGATTGAGCTAAGGTGGAGTATGAGAAAATTTTATGAGTTCATTTAGAGTCACACTTAAGAACTTCTCTCCAAAACTTACATCGAATTCTTCTGCTTTCCTTGGATCGGTTGATTGGCCAATGGCATCTTTCCTGGAGTCGCTCCAGCAACTGGGAGACTTTTGCCAGGTTGGAAAATCCTCGACCCACTCGATGGCAGCCATCCGGCAGCATTTGTTTTGGAATTGAGTTTTTGCAACACCTTCGCCTTGATATCGTTGCCATCCCACACCACATCGTCCTCCCAGTGCAGTTGGGAAACCATGAGGAAAGCGTCTTCAGCGATAGCCTCACCTTTGATTTCCTCCTCATCTTTGGGTTCGACTTTGGCGTTTTTGTCGCGAACTTTAAAGCCATAGTTGAAGCCATCTCCAGAATCTGGAACCTCAAGCATGTCGTACCAAATTTGAGCTGGTCCATATCGCCAGTCGGCAACTTTGGGCTTGTTCTCATTGTTGTCGCCGCTGTCGGTGCCCTCGTTGCGGACGTCCTCGCTGTTTGAGATCCGCAGAAGTTTGTCCTCGTCGTCGGACATGCACATTTCTTTACTCGGTGGAGGGGCGTAGTGGAAACCGAAACCTTTTCGTTTTGGTTCCTCTGAGTCACTTGTTGAATCGGACCCGGCATTAGCGTTCTGTGGAAAAAGAGTTCAATATTTAATTCAAGATTTACTCGATTTGATTGTGAATGTCGAGTGGAACCTTCTGATCCCTCGATTGCTTCCGTTTTCTTCTTCGCTTCTTGACACTCCGCCAGATCTGGGGAAGACTTGAGGGCTTACCTGGCCCGAATAACCTTGAGAAACGAAGAACCTTATCGGGACGAAAGTCCGGAAAGAGTTCCCGGACATCGATATTGGCGTACTTCGATGGCAGCATAGCTGCCAATGGGGTATCCAGCTTCTTCTCAGCTTCTTCACATTAAAACAATTAATTATTCTTGAAGGAAAACACCAGAATTGTGATTACTTACGCTTCTCGATAGTCTTTTCAGCTTCGGTAGGTGTTTCACCAGGCTTAACGCCTTCGGAAATAGATGTGCTTCGCACTGGGGCACTTGGTGGAGGCATAAGTTCTTTATCATCGACTTTAACACCTGAAAATGTTTGAAAATATATTTGTTGGATCCACTTAAAGAGCTCCGATGTTTTATTTACCATCTACTGTGACTTTACTTGCAGGTATAACATCATCAAGGTCGACAATTTTTGGCGGGGAATGAGGGCAGTCTTCGGACATCTCGGTTATGTCTGAATAGTCGATGGCATTTTCGTCTTTTTGAACATCTTCTTCATCGGATGGTTGGTCATCTTTCTTGTCGCCATTTTCAATGACTTCATGGAGCAAGGAATTCAAGCCAAACCTGTGAAAAATGAGAGATTCCAGAATGGGTAAACATGCCCGGTGCCTATTTTTGGACTCTACTTACTTTGATAACGATGCTAGATGTTTTTTGGTTTCAGTATCAAAGGCATTTCCAACATCGTCGACTAATTTACCATCGGAATCGATGTTGCCAAATAGAATTCCGGTCATATCGAAGCCGCCTTGGCTACCGGAACCGTCATCGTCACTATCCGAATCCATTGAAGCACTGAAAAGACGCTGACGCTAAATGGAAAGCTAAAATTTGATAGTTTTTAGAATGATTTTCAATTGAAATTCATTTGGAATACCTTGAAAAGTTACTTAGCAATGAACTAAAGTGGTTTTTATTTTATATTTTATTATATTTTTAGGTGAAAACTGAAAAAATCTGAACAAAAATTATATTTTTGTTGATATGATATGAAACCCGAAAATTTTTTTCAGCGGTGTGATTTGTGAATTGAAGGAAATGTCAAATGCTTTTGGGTTTACACAATGAAAACAAACAAAAAGAAAGTGAGATTGGTAGCACTGATAAATGTTAATGGAGAGAAAACACTTTTATTCAATTCTACTGAACTTATTAATTTTTCTAAAAAGTAATTATAATATTTACTTAAAGTGTGTTTTTCTAAAGTGTGGGGGTCAATTTTTTCTTTACCGCATTGTATTTGATAGATATGTGCAAAAATATAATAGTTGTCGCAATTTTAGTGTGAGGAAACATTTATTTATATTTTCAATGTACTTTTTTACACAAAACACACGGTAAAATGATTTAATTTGACATTTCTTCCCTGTTTTCTTATTGCAGTGATGCCAAGTAAACATTTTTGATTATTTAATTGAAATTCTTAAGTTTGTTTTTCTAATTTTCTACCACTTTTTGCAGGAATAACTCCAAGAATATTCTCTTCCAAATAATGAATCATCTTCGACTTTACATAAACTCAAAAAAAATTATGACATGATCTTGGAGGCCACGACGCGAAATAATGAGCCCACCAAAAATTTTTTAAACTCAGATTCTTTTTTAAACTCAGATTTCTCCTTTAAACTCAGAAAATAAAATAATTACACTGACTCAACAAAATAGTTCACTTTGAATAATCAATCATTTATTTCAAATTAAAATATGTACGTCTGCCTTGCACCACGTTCTTAATAGAAGTGATCGTGCGACTGTGAATGATTTTCCTTCTTGCCGGATATATTTATCCCTTTCCCTCATTGGTCATCGTCACAATTTTGTTAAATAAATTGATTGTTTTGTTGCGTCGCGTGGACTGAAATATTATTTTGGTAATAAATTTAAATGATTTGCAAACCTTGTTGGGGAGTCTGTCTATTCATTGTGAAATGGCAAACCAAATTGAGCATATATCAAGTGACGGCTATCAGAAAGACTTATTCCGTAAAAAGTTATTCCAGATGATCACCCTTACGTCTAGAAAAACATCCTTTATATGTTTTTTAATGCCCGTGGCGTGATGGTTAGGGCATATAACTGTAATGCTTTAATACTTGGGAGCAATCCTTGCCTGCGTCACTTTATGTTTTTTTAACGGTTTCTGCTTCTTGCGAGGAATTAATAAATTCTTAATAATAAAAATAACACGAGTATTGTCGGTTAAGATGTTATGACTCCACCTGTCATTGAGCACGATAGTGATTCTATGGAACCAATCTTTTTCCGCACTCGTAGTGTGGCAAGAGTTCTTAAAGATCTCTACATACATATATCCGCTGGTCCGGATGGTATTACCGTTATTTGTCTGAAAAAGTATTCTTCAACGCTGGCAAAACCACTGCGTAAGCTTCTTCATCTGTCCTACCCCTCAGGCTTTATTTCGAGCGGATGGAAAACATCATTTGAAGAGCCTATCCCCAAAAAAGGCGAATCTTACTCACCATTTAACTACCGACCGATTGCAAGTACGCCCCTTCTTTCAAATATGGAAACGCTGATTCATTATCGAAAGCTTTTTAATCGCCGTCATTGCGAATTTCGCAGCAATAGGTCCACTGATGATTTTATGGTTCATGAAATAGGTCATCCTTGGCATCAGGCTCTCTTATGGAAGTGCGTTCGGCTTTCATGAATTAGGGATTCATTCATTGGATTAGTAATTATCTTTAGGATCGTTCAATACAAGTAGTATTGGATAGTTCAAGTCTTAAAATCGCAAAGTAAATGCTGGTGTTCCTCATTTTTATTATTTATTGTTTCCCTCTTAATTATCAGGCTCAAATCTCACCGATGCCATTATCTATGGATGACACTTGCATCAATTTGACTGAACATCTCGATATTCTCGGTCTCTTGTGGAACGATCATATACGGTGTGTCTTCAAAAGTTTCTTAAAGCGATGGAAGAAATGTGTCTCCCCTTTTGATCTGTCTGTTATTTACAAGACTTATAACCGTCCAAAACTTCAGTATAACTCCCATTTCTGAGCTGGCGCTACTGCAACTTTAGAGCTGAACCTTGACTCGTTGGCCCGAGCCAAACAGAGTCACCTTAGTTTCCCAACACACGGTCTATTTTGGATCGGCTCGGGTCCGTTTGGCTCTTATTCTCTGTCGTGTATGGCCACCTTAACGAAGTGGCTCCTTCAGTGACAAAGTGATGGGGAGATAGACATTTACATACTATACATTGACTGCTAGTGGTGTGAATTTTCCATCCAAAATTTTAATAAAAATGGTTCCACTTCAAATAAGCTACACTAGCCCTTCCAAGCACAATGGCAAAAAAAGTTATGAAATATTTAGCGATATCTGTTTGTATTTAGTTGAGATAAGCTTTTTCTCGCATAGAGAGTATTGGCATCTAGTATAATTTGATAAAGACAAACGATGCCATGTTTTTTTGTATGTTATGGAAAAATTTTGACAGTTCGTGCAAAATGAAGCAGAAGTAAATGTTACACAATTTCTCGGCATATCCCTCTTTGAGCTAGTATTTTGTCCGTTAAAAGTCGAACCATCGTGAAGTTGGCTACTAGAAGTCCATGTATAGTATGTCAATGGAGATAGATATGCTACAACTAATAAAGATAGCGCATTACACATGTGAGGTTTACTGCAAGAATTTCTAGTCTCCACTTTTTGCGAGAAGATTTTATAAACAATACAAGCAATGGACCTTGTTTACCAAACGCAAGGATAAAATAAATGTCCTCACTGCAAGAATTTGTAGTCTTCACTTTTTGTGAGAAGATTTTATAAACAAAACAAAGTATGAAATGGGTAAGTTAATACGAAAAAGTAGTTCAGAATTAGAATCTGAAATAGATTTATATCAATAGAATTCACACGGTATCGGTTTTTTAAACTAAATGCAGTTGCTACGGTTTGCCCAAAGCAACTGTCTGTAACGTCTCAGCCTGACACAACAAAGCGCTCGAAAAGAATGGAGCAGAAAAAGCAAAAAGAAGGAGTGAGTGTGGTGCTGCCCTGCAATTGTTGCACAAGCATGTATTGGAACGTTTTAACGTTAAGTTCATAATGACATACCGATTGAACCAAAACGTCCTTGAAAACTTCTTCGGTGTCATAAGAGCCAAAAGTGGTCTTCATGGTCACCAAGATCGCCAAGATTTTAAGTATAGGATGAGGTCATACATACTTGGACACAATGAAGGCGGACTTTCTGACAATGGAAATGTTGGTGTGGATAATACACCAGACTTATATTTGGAAGAAATTTATTTGACTGGTTTGATCTCACAATTTTATAATCGATTCATCTTAACAGTATTCGCTTTTTCAGAAAGGATTTTTGTCGTTGTCAAAGTCGTCAATAGCATGCCTTTTGCTTCTGAGCGAGAAGAAAATCTCCCATTTTCATACCATAGTTTGGAAAACTTGGCTGACTACATTTGCCATCGTTTTAAAAACACCATTCTAAACCTGGAACAAAATGAAACAGACGGAAGCTCTTGGGTCAATAATTTGGACGAAGGAGGGTTGTGTATTGCAAATCCCACAATAATGGCTCACTTCGCTGCATAAGAAAATGTTTTTAATTCATTTTACATATGTACAAACTACATCCACCATTTATTTGAAGTTGCCGAGAAAGCAAAGATCGAATGCGATGAGAAGGTTATGAAGCTTTTCTTTCATTGTCGTATGTACTTCCGAATGCGAAAACTGAACAGACAAATCACTGAAAACAAACTGTCCAGAAAAAATTAATTAAATAAAAGGTTGAAAAACCATTGATTTAAAAAGACCATCATATCTGTTATTTAACCATTTATCACTAACTAAACAATCTCCCAGGTAATTCTATGAAGAAAAATACATCCGAATGAAAAAGAAAAAAAATAAACCAAATTCTTCATTGACTTCGATTTTATATTGATTTCTTTCACTCAAACACACATTTTCTTTAACTTAAGAACAAATATTAACTATTTAAAACCATTTACCTAAATAAAAAATATAAGAAATACTAACATTTTATTGTAATAAAAACATATCTAAACAAATTAGTGCCATTGTTTTGTTTTGATTTCACATGCTGAATAATAAACGTCAAACTCGTTGAGTGTTCTTGACGTAGATGCGCAGAACGAAACAAAAATAGAAACGCGAATGCGCTACCTGTTTTAGTTGTATCATGGGAGATAGGTCCTTGCAAGCGTGAAATCCGAAATATTTAGCTGAGTTTCATTCTAGAAAATAATCTGTATGGGTTAAACTAACAATTTGGGTTGGTTTTGAAACCTAAAAATCAGTATTCATCATGTCGGCTACAGCAGATATATTTTCGTCTGTGCTCACCGTAAGGCAATAGTACCAAGCTCTATTAATCACCCTTTAAACCTCAATAATTCTTCAAATTAAAACCAAATACTCAAAAATTAAACTGCCTACCAGGTTAAGTGTGCAGGTACATTAAGTTTACAAAGTAAATCTGGCATCACTAAAACATTCCATCACGTGACGCCATTTTCATTCCAATGGAATCACATGAATATGAAACTGTCATTTGGAAAATTTTTCATCGTCTTGTGTCTTATTGGAAATTGAACACTGTCGTCGTTTGTCATATGATCAAAAAAGAACTCCTTAAAATCTTTGAAAAATGTTGAAGAATTTATTAATTTTCGCCTTTTGCATAATTGCAAGTAAGTTAATTCTTAATTTCATTACAAAAACACATTTACCACTTCCATGTACACATTTCAAAACAATTGAATAAAGTGAAACAATTATTTGAACTATTGATTTTTCTTTATCAGTAGTTTGAGGAGGTTTTTAAATTGCTTGAATCATTTTAATTTCTAATTTATATATTTTCCTTTTATAGTTAATGCCTCTGGGGAACTGAATATCGTTAAGTCTCCCAAGTCTCTAGAGTTCAAGGGCAATGAGAAACTGGACAGTGAAAGTTTGGGCGATGTTCTGTCTGCGGCTCTGGGCTTCTGGGTGGATGATTCTCTCAAGTGGAGTGGTATGTTCATCACTAATCCCTTCGGAACTCCCAAGAACGCCTTGGTAGTGATCGTACGCGACATTGACAGCCTGAATTTGAACTCGAAGACCAAGACCTACCGTCTGATGGGCAGTTCCTCTTTGGAATCGATGAATGCCGTGAGCTCAGACTTTGAGTCATCCAACATTCAGGCTGCCACTTTGGACTTCAATCAGTTGAGCGAAGCTATGCTAACAATGGAAACGTTGTTCGGTGAGACTCATGTGGGTCCCATCAAGGCGACCAACAGTCTGAAGCCTGAATTGCACTCAGAGGACAAGGATTTCCTTACCCAGATTGCTTACCTTGAGAAGGCAGCCACCAATTACTTGAACTCGCCCCAGTCCACGACTCTTTTAGTCATCAACATCTCTTTGGAACCCATCTCCAAGGCTCATGGTGAAAAATCTCCAGCTCTGGCTGAGGCCCGCAAATTGATTGCCAATCTGATTGAGACTCTTTCCTCGGCTGCCAACTCGGACACCTTGTTTGTTGCTGTCGCCGAGAAGCCCGAGCTTAACCGTGCCAAGCGTGAGACTGTCGAGGGTGAATCGGTAAGTTGATCAACTGAGGCTGAACGAGGTAACTTAGTTACTAAAATCTTTCACTATTTACACAGGCCAAGTCCCTTAACCTCGCCACCTACTACAACGAGGATTACCCCGTGATCTTCAACATCATCCTCTGGTTCATGGTGGTCCTTGGGTTCTCCGTACTCGCCATCTGCTACGCCATTGGTTCCATGGATCCCGGCAGGGACTCCATCATCTACAGGATGACTTCCACCAGAATGAAGAAGGACAACTAAGAGCCTCCTCTTGGTTTGTGTTTTCTTTTGCGACTGCTTACAAAGCATTTTGTTCCATAATTTTAAATATCAACAATTTCTAATCAAATTTAAGACACACCCCCACACATCCAACTTACTATAAACCGTTAGCGAAGTATTAAAATAATAAATAATTGGGTTTATAAATAAAGTTAAAGTTGTTGTTGGCGCCCAAAAGTTGTATAAATTAATTACATATATTATTATAAAATCGTTTTTTTTTTTTTTCTTAACTTTTTTCCCATTTTTATGTTTATTTTTGTTGTTTTTATTAAAAGAAAAATTATATAATGATGTAAATATTATTTTGTTTTAATTTTTCTTTATTGAGAAGAAAAATTAAAGAATAATAAACATTTAATGTAAGTAAGTGTAAAAATGGATTTTGTTTTTTGTTTTGCTGAATTTTTACGGCTGCAATTTCCACCTAAAATAAAATGGAATGAACACTGTACGTTCGTCAAAATACGTTTTCTGTAATGTTGTTTTAAGTTATTTGGATGCGCCGTGAAGTTATTAACAAAAAAAGAACCTTCCTCTTTTGTGAAAGAAATTTTGTGTCAACTTTAAAAGCCATTTTGTAAACATTTCACTTGTCATCCATGCTTTTTTGTTGAACTTATAATCTACATCAAAAGATTTTATTTCCTGAAAATATCTTGGATTTTTGGCTTCCCTATAACAAGAATTTCAAGCTTCTTCGACCCAATCATGCTGCTTGCTACAAGGACACTAATTCTCTCTTCGTTCTGTTTTCCACCAAAGCATTTCTTATTTTTAAATGCCAGCGTTTTATTGAGTAAGCATTTGAAAAACAAACCATATCATCACTATAAAAGATGTCGTTTTTGCTTAATTTTTTACCAATTGTGGCAAAACATTTGTAACCCAATCATCACGATCCTGTGTCTTGGCATCTGCACTTAACCCACATAGGGTTATTTGAACGATTCCGTGCCGTTTCTTAAGATTGTCCAACCATCCTGTACTTGCTTCGAATTCTTCGCGCCCCATTGCATTGGTGAACTCCTTGGCGTTTTGTCTCATCAATGGTTGAGAGATAGGAAGATTTCATCATGAGCGGCGCGCAGTGGCTCTTTTTGACTTTTTTGGTCCCAAAAATCATATTTCCTAAATGAATAAAGATATTGCTTAATTTTTTTTTATCTTGAAGGAAATTTCCAAGGCTATAAAAATTGTGGCTTTCAAAAAAACTGTTTGTAGGGTGTTTCAGAAATTTGTGTTAAAATAAGAAGCTTTAACAAAGGTGATAAACATAGCGGTATTTTAATATGCAACCGTCAAAATCAATTTTTTAAGTACTCTAGGTGAATTGAAGCAGTAGATCAAAAAGGAAAAGGACCAATTCGAGTGAAAAAGTGGGAAAAAAGTATTTTTTTTTATTTTCCAGTATTTAAGAATAAATAATATATTTTGGTGATATATTAAAAGTCAAAAGTGAAAAAAGAAATAAAGACCAAACAAATTAATATATAAATACTAAATTTCTTGAAAACTATCATCTAAGTCCGGGGAAATGTGTAATACATTCATCATTTCTGGACAGTATCGTTCTTTCAAATCTTTTTGGCTTCTCACATGCCTTAAGGAAGAAATAAGTGGATCCGAAGAAGTTGCTAGCATGTTAAAATGTCCTCATTCTGCCTTGAAACTTTACACGTATTCTGATATCGATATTTCTTGTAGTCTTTAATTTTGCATTCCTGGTCCTTTTCTGACAGTTCTTCAAGTGGAAGTGATTGATATTCAATGATATTTTAACTTAATTACTTACTTACTTAAGGTGGCGCTACAGTCCGCGGCGGACCTGGGCTTCAACCAACATGCGTCTCCAGCCAGCTCGGGCCCTAGCTAGCTGTCTCCAGTTTCACACGCCAAGTTGGTTGAGGTCCTCTCCCACCTGGGTGCGCCACCTGAGTTGCGGTCTTCCTCTACTGCGCCGCCGTCCCTCGGGATTGGATTCGAAGACCTTCCGGGCTGGAGCGTTGATGTCCATCCGCTCTATATGACCTAGCCATCTAAGCCGTTGGACTATAATTCTGCTAACTAGGTCAGTGTCGCTGTACAGCCCGTACAGATCGTCGTTACATCTTCTCCTCCATTCTCCATCTATGCGTACGGGACCAAAAATCACCCGAAGAATTTTTCTCTCGAAGCATCCTAAGACGCTTTCATCTTTCTTTGACAGGGTCCAGGCCTCAGCGCTCGAAAGAGGACTTTACTTCTCAATTGCCTTCTAAGTCCAAAGAAGCAGCGATTTGCAAGAGTTATTCTTCGTTTGATTTCAGCGCTGGTGTCGTTGTCTGCATTAATAGCGGTGCCTAGGTAGACAAGGTCCTTAACTACCTCAAAATTATAGCTGTCCATGGTGACGTTTTGTCCAAGACGCCGTCGTTCAGTGTCCTTTTTTGCTGACAGCATATACTTGGTCTTGCCCTCATTGACCACTAAACCCATCTTCTTCGCTTCCGTCGCAATGCTCAAAAACGCTCCACTGACATCACGCTTTGATCTTCCAATTATGTCAATATCATCTGCGTATCCGAGTAATTGGATGGACCTTTGGAAGATTGTGCCTCTAATGTTGACGGTTGAGTTTTGCACAATTCTTTCCAGAACGATGTTGAAGAAGTAGCATGACAGTGCATCGCCTTGTCTAAAACCTTTTTTGACATCAAATGAATTGATAAGATCTTTTCCGACCTTGATAGAGCAGCGTGCATTCTCCATCGTCATTTTGCACAAACGGATAAGTTTGACAGGGATGCCAAAACTAGACATTGGTCGGTAGAGCTCTTCCCTATAGATGCTGTCATACGCGGCTTTAAAATCGATAAAGAGATGGTGGGTATCGATTTGAAGCTCCTGTGTGAAATGTGAATATTTGGTCGATAGTGGACTTTCCTGGTCTGAAGCCACATTGATAAAGACCAATCAGGTTGTTGACGAATGGCTTCAGACGTTCACATAATACGGCAGAGAGGATCTTATACGCAATGTTAAGGAGACTGATGCCTCTGTAGTTGGCGCAGTTTAGAGGGTCTCCTTTCTTATGTATCGGGCACACTATGCTGAGATTCCAACCATATTTTGTAGATGAGTTGGTGCATGCTCCGTACCAAGTCATCGCCTGCTATGCTGCTTGAATAGTTCGGCAGCGATTCTGTCAGCTCCAGCAGCTTTGTTTGACTTAAGTTTAGATCTAGCTATCTTCACTTCGTCAAGGTCGGGTAGGCGGAATTGTTGATCTGCGTCGCCGAAGTTGAGTGGTTCTATCTCCCTTACAGCGGAATTCGGTCATCGCCGTTATATAATTTGGAGAAGTGAACTTTCCATATTCTCAGCATCGACTGCGGTTCTACTACGATGTTCCCCTGATCGTCTTTACAGGCTTCGGTTCGTGGCTGGTACCCTTGGGAGGTTTTTTTACCTTTTGGTAAAATTTACGAACCTCATTCCTGCTGTGACATCCCTCTATCTCCTCGATCACGCGCTTCTCATTCTCTCTTTTTTTCATCTAAGAAGCTGGTGTTCCTCTCTCCTCTTCTGCTCGTAGAGCTCGCGAGCAGCTCTAGTCCTTTTTTTGGCTTGGATCGGAATATCGAGGTAGTGGTCCGAGTCAATGTTGGCCTCTCGGAATGTTCGGATATCCTGGATACTGGAGAAGTGTCGTGCGTCGATCGCAATGTGGTCAATCTGGTTGACGGTTGATTGATCAGGAGAAATCCATGTCCCCTTGTGGATATTAAGATGCGTGAACTGCGTACTAGCTACCAGAACGTCTCGCCCTGCAGCGAAATCGACCAGCCTGAATCCGTTGTCGGAGGTAGTGTCGTGCAGGCTGTATCTCCCGATCTTGTCCAAGAGCTCGAACAATATGTCTTTGGTGTCTTCATCTTTCTCCTCTGTTTGGGCATGCCCGCATATTAGGCTTATGTTGGCGAATTTAGCCTTGATGCGGATTGTCGTGATGCGCTCGCTCACACTGTTGAAACTCAAGACTTTTTGCCTGAGCCTATTTCCAACAACAAATCCACACCAAATAGACGCTGTCTTTGTTCTCGGTAGCAGTCGCCGTCCATCCCATCGCACTACTTGGATGGCTGTAATATCTGCCTTGCAGCAGTTTAGGGCTTCCGTTAATTGTTCGGCTGCACCTGGCCTGTTAAGGGACCTAACATTCCACGTACATATCCGAAGTTCGTTGTCCTTATTTGGTTTGCGTGGGTTGTCAACAGTGAATCCGTACGTATCCGAGGCTTGTTGGTGCTCCGCAACTAAAGGTATTTTTTACGTGGCCAGGAAGTCACCCCGACGGCACAACCCCCAACCTGGAGGGACAGATCCTTAGTATATCTCCAAGGAAGGGGAGCCGGATAAACCGCTCCTTACAGGCCTGGGCTCCGAATATGTCGAAGAAGCCCTATAAGGTGTTCACTAAGTAGTTCAACCTTACTGGAACTGTAGATGCCACCGTTAATTCCATCTCGAGAATTCGTCCGCTGCCACATGGATAAGGAGAGGTGCCTTAGTGGAAACACCTCTCCCCCCTCTCTCGTTTGCTGCCCCAACAACTTTCCACTGGGTTTGGAACCCAATCTCCAGTTGAGGTACTAGGCACCCGATGTTCACCGCGGGGAGATGAGAGTAGGAGTTGATAGACAGAGGTGGGTTTTGAGAAAAACCTGTGGACGCTTGTGTCCTCTTGAATGCACATGTCTACCATTTGAACATCACTGTCCTCAAACTGGACATGTTAAAAACATTTGAATCATGTGTTGATCCTGGATATTTTGAGTTGATAAATCGTATTTCCATTGTATCGACTTAAACCGTAAAACGATAATAATAGCGTTTCGACAATAGTCTCAGTTCACGTAAGACGATAACAAGACAATAAATGTATTGTTAATAAACATGCCAACTATTTTGGGATGTTTATTGTTACTGTCTCTTTTTGTGTTTTCATTTGTTGCCGCCGAAGATAAAACTATAATATCAAAATGTTTGTCCAATGTCTGATATTTTTGTAAATCAGCTGCAGTAATAAACCCAATTTTGTCCAAGGGAAGGAAGTGAAGACTTAATTTAAGATTTTTTTTATATTGCAATGACTGGTTATTTTAGAGTAGATTATAGTAATGTTCGTGGGCTAAGATCGAATTTTCTGTCTGTATACATCCACATTAATTCTAACAGACCAGCTGTTTTGGCATTGAGTGAAACCCAAGTAGGTGAAGATTCCGATCCTGCTGAATTTTTTATTCATGGGTATTGCTTAGTGCCATTATTCTTCTCACACCATGGTCTCGCCATATATATTAGGAATGATGTTGCATATCAACTTTTACCACGGTCATTGTACCAACTCCCTTTTTAATTTCATGTGGTTAAAACTTTCCGTGAATAAGCACATCATTCACTATTGGTTTCTTTATCGGAGCCCAAACCTGGACAGATTTTCAACTTCTCAGGAATTTGATGCTCTGTCTGACTCCATACAAAGAATTGTCTCCCTGTATCCTCACACTGAAATAGTTATTACGGGCGATTTCAATGTTCACAATTCTTCGTGGCTTCGCCATTCGGGCCAGACAACGCCCGAAGGAATGTGTGCTGAGATTTTTCCTGAGTTTAACCATCTTACTCAGCTTGTCAATGAGCCTACTCGAATATCAGACGTTAACGGCCGAGCAGAAAATACCCTTGACTTGTTTCTCACTTCTGATCCTGATAAGTACACAATCAGTGTATTGACGCCTCTAGGCTTATCGGGCCACAGTGTTATATCTGCTAAATTCTCGTGTCAAACAAATTCAGTTAAAGAAAGAGCTCCAAAGAGGACCGTTTGGCAGTACGAGAAAGCCAACTGGAACGGTGTCAATAATTTCTTCAGGATCTTTAACTGGTCGCTATGCTTCCTCGGTAGCGACGTAGACTCCAGTGCAGATATGATTTCTAGTATGATTCATTTGGGAATGGAAACGTTTATCCCGAATAGGGTTAAAAGTATTAAACCCAAGGATAAATCATGGTTCGATTCGAGCTGCAAAGAGGTTATCAAGGAGAAAGAGGTGAGCTTCCGGTGTTTTAAAGCCAACCCAACTGAGGAAAACCGGAAAAAGTTTAAGCAAGCCAGGAATGCCTGTAACGCCTATATTCGAAGGACCAAATTTTTACATGACCAAAAATTACGACGAAAAATACTGCAATGTCCCAAAGGCAGTAAGAATTTTTGGTCATTTGTAAAAAACATGAGGAATTCTTTCTCTTCCTCGTTTCCTACGCTTGTTGTCAAAGACACTCCTTAAGTTAGCTCTATTGATAAAGCCAACTTATTTGCAAGGCAGTTCGGCGAAAATTCCACCTTACCAGATAGTGTCTCGAACTGTGGCGAGAGTTCTTAAAGATCTCAACATTCATAAATCCGCTGGCCCAGATGGTATCCCCGCTATTATTCTGAAGAGGTGTTCTTCCACGCTAGCAAAACCACTGCGCAAGCTTTTCCATCTATCCTATTCTTCTGGGCTCGTTCCGAGTAGTTGGAAAACTGCATTTGTTCAGCCAATTCCAAAAAAGGGCGAATCTTCTTCTCCCACAAATTACCGACCGATAGCACTAACGTCCCTTCTTTGTAAGGTCATGGAAACGCTGATTAATTATCAGCTTAAGAAATATCTTGAGGAACGGAAGCTTCTTAATGACCGGCAATACGGCTTTCGTAGCAATAGGTCCACTGGTGATTTCATGGTTCATCTCACCGAACAGTGGAACAGATCTTTACATCGTTTTGGAGAAAGTAAGATTATTGCACTTGATATTTCAAAGGCATTTGATAAAGTTTGGCATCTTGCTCTCTTATCGAAAATGCGTGCTTTCGGTATCGACGAATCTCTTCTTCGTTGGATTAGAAATTTTCTTTCGAACAGTTCAATACAAGTTGTTTTGGACGGATTCAAGTCTGAAACTCATAAAATAAACGCTGGTGTGCCCCAGGGCTCCGTTTTGTCTCCGACCCTCTTCCTCATTTTTATAAATGATCTCCTGTCTGCTACTTCTAATCCAATACATTGTTTCGCTGACGATAGCACTCTTAGCTTTTCATATTCGTTCCAGACTCGCAACCCTCCTTTTCGGATGTGGAACTGCAACGGCAAAATATGATTAGCTCATTAAATTCCGACCTACACAGCATTGTACAATGGGGAATAAAAAATCGTGTGGAATTTAATGCTTCGAAAACGCAATGCTGTCTTGCATCGTTAAAGCGAGATAAACCGTCTTTGCCACTATCTATGAGTGGCACTTGCATCAACGAAACAGAAAATCTTGACATCCTCGGAATGTGCATCAGCAACCACCTATTGTGGAGCGATCACATACGCGATGTTGCCAAAAATGCCGCAAGATGTCTAGGTTTTTTGAGACGTTGCAAGAAATTTTTTTCTCCGTCTGATCTGGCTACAATCTACAAAAAGCTTTTAAAATGATTGGTGACATTAACATCATCAACTCGTTTACATCACTCGAACATCGACGCAAGGTTTCTTGCCTCACCCTTTTTTACCGTTATTTTAACGGACTATGCTCTAGTGAAATAGCCAGTTGCATTCCTCCCTTAAACGATTTAACCGTAATACCCGCGCTTCTAGGAATGCCCATGAGTTTACCCTTGAGCCCAACTTCGGATGTACTATGAAGTATAGAGATTCTTTTTTAGCCATACTACGCGAATTTGGAACGCCTTGCCACGCTCTATCTTTCCCTGTCATTGCAATGTTCAGAAATTTAAAACCAATGTACACCGACACCTCCTATCCAACCCTTCCCTCTTTTCCTAATGCTCACACTGTGTCTTTAGCATATTAAAGGTATAAAAAACCCTTTTAGTGTTTGCTAATTATATATAAAAAAAAAAAAATTATCTACAGGGAATATAACTTGGCTTCAAAAATATTTTTTGTTTCCAAAACTAATTTGGATTAGTGCTTTGTGCAGGAGCGATACTAAAATCGTTTCCTGTCGAATATACCAATGTTCCTCCGCCCCAAAGTTTCAATAGTTACAGCAAATTTTAATGTAGAACGACAACCGTCTGGCAAATTTATTGTTTATAATATCATTATAAAGTTCTCTTTTGCAATTCCAAAACTACAATGGTTTTATTTATTTAACAACAATTAAGAGAGATTACTAATGTTTTGTATATAAAAAAATGATAACATATGGGTTTGAAAAGATAGAAGGTCCCATTTATCTCTTTATTTTCTTCGTAACCGAATTCACTGTACTTTTTTGACTTTTTATTTTTATTTTATACCAAAACTAAATTACACCGAAACTTTTTTACTTCAATTTGCTAAGTTATCAACGGAAATTAATAGCAGACGATACCTACTTAGCTATCGTGCAAACGCTATCGTTCTGACGGTATCACTCTGACGATTATCGTCTTACGTGAAGTGAGACTATCGTCGAAACGCTATCGTCTAACGATTATCGTTTTACGGAAAGACCCCTGGGTAGTCATTCCGTAATTTTCAAATCGATAATCGTCAAAACGATTATCATTAACGATATCGTCAATAATTTGGTTCACGTAACTTTATCACTATCGTCTCCTTCAATCGTTTTTAGTATAAGTTCGTTGAGTATATTCAAAATGTCAAAATGAACTCAACGAAAGATAAGCTTGTTCAATAACTTGAAAATGTTATAAAACTTGGTTTTTCTCTATGGGAAATTTTAAAAATTTGCAAAATATGTATTGTTAATAAACATGCCAACTATTTTGTGATGTTTATTGTTATTGTCTCTTTTTGTGTTTTAATTTTTTGCCGCCGAAGAATAAACTATAATATCAAAAATTTTGTTCAGCTGCAGTAATATTCCCAATTTTGTCCAAGTGAAGGAAGTGAAGACTCCATTTTATCCACAGAAAACATAACTTGGCTTCAAAAATATTATTTGTTTCCAAAACTTCTTTGGACTAGTGCTTTGTGCAAGAGCGATACTAAAGTCGTTGCCCTTTGAATATACCAATGTTCCTCCGCCCCAAAGTTTAAATATATAAAAAAAATGCTTGCATATGGGTTAGAATAGATAGAAGGTCCCATTCATCTATTTATTTTCTTTGTTACCGAATTCATTGTATTTTTTGAGTTTTTATTTTCATTTTGTAACAAAACTAAACTACACCGTAACTTTTTTACTTCAATTTGCTTAGTTGTCAATGGAAATTAATAGCAGACGATACCGACTTAGCTATCGTGCAAATGCTATCGTTTTGACGATATCACTTTGACGATTATCGTCTTACGTGAAGTGAGAATATCGTCTAAACGATATCGTCTAACGATTATCGTTTTACGGAATGACCCCCCTGGTATATGGCTTCGTTCAAAAAAGTATAACATAGCATTGCTTTTTTTTACTTCATATAATTAAATTTGATCCATTTTTGACAAATTTGGTTTTCGATCACATGAAGTACTTCCTTAAGAACAAGGGACACAGTTGACTGTGCAAGGCCGAGACAATACTCATTCCTAACGCTCAATTGGTATAATCCATCCATGGGCACAAAATCTTAATGTAGCTGCCAGTTTGATTTTTTCGGTATTGCTGTACATCTTTAAGGAGGCTTGAGTTCATCTTCGATGTTCACAACACAACAACTGAACAATTGCAGGTTTTGATAATCGGAAGTGTTTTAAAAATTTTCTTGAAGCTCCAGAGGATTGGAAGCATCCCTTAGTAGCCTCATATTTCAGGCAACCATAATAATTTCGTCGTGGTTCGTTTCATCATCGGAATCATCAAAAAAGAACTGGTAGGATATCATTTTTTGTTTGTTTAGTTCAAGTTTATTTAATACAAGATGTCAAAATATTGGACTTATTTAAAAAAAGCAAATTCGCTATTCACAGTAAGAGATGCCTCTGTCGATTGAGATACACAATACTAAAAACAAAATATGTCGTTACATTAAATATAAAAGTAGTTTAAAGCTAATATCTCAAAGTTTTTAAAAGATATTTAAATCAAAAATCAAATTTTACCAACTTTTGCTATATTTATTTTTAAGTTTTTATTTTTTCTAAAAAAACTGTCAATTCATTTTTTCTTAAAATTTGACTGAATAATATTTTTTAATAGATAAAAGCAGTTTAAAGCCAATATTTCAAATTTTTGAAAAGATATTTGAGGCGGAATTCAATTTTACCAACTTTGAGTAATGTTTTTATTTTTTATAAAAAGAACTGTCAATTCGTTTTTTTTTTCAAAATTCTACCATTTTTGGAGATAAAATCATTTTATATTCGTAAAATTTTCGAGGTGACAAATTTTTGTTTTCAGTATTTTTGATTTATAAAAAAATCTTAATTGTATTTTTTTCAAAAAATATACTTGTTTGGTATCACGTTACAATACTCTAGCGTCATTGGTTCATGAGATATTTGGGGTTAGCCAAAATGATCACCTTTTTTTTAACTGATATGGTAAAAAAAAACCACCCACGCAATTTTGTTAAGAGCCCTTTCTGCATCTTTCTGCCTTATTATCTGTATAACAAAATGTATATGAAGTAGATATCTCTTCTGGTTCTTGAGCTATGGACGACGAAAAAAACGTCGCGAACGTACGATCGTACAGACGTACGAGCATAAGTACACACGCACGCACAGACATCTTTCTAAAAATAGAGTCGAAATCTAGGGACTTTAAAACGTCGCGAAATGTCAACATTTTCGATTTGACTAATCGGGCCCATTACAAAAACTTCCTATGGGAAGTTAAAAAGCTGCAAATTTCTGTTTCTTTGCAATAAGCAGTTTGCAAATATCAGTTGAAAAAGACTCTAAGAATTTTTGACGGAACATTGTATCATTCGAAATGTTATGTTTTATTTTGTTATTAACTTCCCATAGGAAGTTATTGTAATGGGTCCGATTTGTCAAATTGAAAATTTTGACATTTCTCGACGTTTCAAGGTCCCTAGAGTCGAAATAAAAGATTTTAAGAAAGATGTATGTGCGTGCGTGTGTACGTACGTTCGACGTCCGTACGTCCGTACGTTCGCTTCGCTTTCGCTTTCGTCGTCCATAGCTGAAGAACCAGAAGAGATATCGACTTAAAATAAATTTTGTTATGCAGATAATAAGGCAGTAAGATGCAGAAAGGGCTCTCAAAAAAATTGCGTGGGTGGTTTTTTTTACCATAGCAGTTTGAAAAAAAGGTAAAAATTTTGGTTAACCCTAAATATGTTAGGAACCAAAAACGCTACAGACTTGAATTAAATTTTATATAATATATTGTAACATGATACCAAACAGATATATTTTTTTTGAAAAAAAATCAATATAACGGTTTTTTTTAAAAATCAATAAAACTGAAAAAAAAATTTGTCACCTCCAAAATTTTACGACTGAAATATGATTTCATCTCTAAAACAATTTTGTGCAACGAAGAATAATGTTTTTGACATCTGATGAAATTTTGAGAAAAATCTAATTGACAGTTTTTTATAAAAAATAAAAATCTAAAAAAAAACATTGCTCAAAGTTGGTAAAAATTGAATATCGATTCAAATATCTTTTCAAAGACTTGAAATTTAGGCTTCAAGCTTATTTTATCTTATAAGAAATATTGTTTTCAACATTTTGAAAAATGTTGAGAAAAATCGAATTGACAGTTTTTTTTTTTAAAAATAAAAACCTAAACAAAAATTTATAAAAGTTGGTAAAAATTGATTTTCGACTCGAATATCTTTTCAAAACTTTGAGATATTGGCTTTAATTTACTTTTATCTTTCAAAAAATTTTGTTGTCAACATTCAGTTAAAGTTTTTTTTACAAAAAATAAAAACCATAAAAAAAATTTATAAAAGTTGGTAAAAATTGATTTTCGACTCGAATAACTTTTCAGAACTTTGAGATATTGGCTTTAATTTACTTTTATCTTTCAAAAAATATTGTTGTCAACATTCAGTTAAAGTTTGAAAAAAATCGAATTGACAGTTTAAAAAAAAAAAAAATAAAAACCTAAAAAAAATATATAAAAGTTGGTAAAAATTGATTTTCGACTCAAATATCATTTCAAAAATTTTAAATATTGGCTTCAAAGTAATTTTATCTCATAAGAAATATTGTTTCCAACATTTGGTAAAATTTTTAAAAAATCGAGAGGACAGTTTTTTTTACAAAAAATAAAACTCTAAAAAAAAACAATACTAAAACTTGGTAAAAATTTACTTTCGGCTCAAATAGCTTTTCAAAAATTAAAAATATTGGCTTCAAACTTATTTTATTTCACAGAAAATATTGTTTTCGATATTCAGTAATTTTTATATAAAAATCCAACAGTCCGTTTTTTCATAACAAATAAAATCTACAAAAAATAGTACGCAAATTTGGTAAAAATTGATACGAGTACATATAGACAAACTTTTAAGCAAGACAAATCGACAGACGGGATGGGAAGTTATCAGTGTGGGTCGCATCCCAGCCTCTTTTTTTATTAACCAATGAAAACGTTTAAAGAATAAATATACAGTGTCGAGCATAAGTCATGGTACTCAAAGTGACATGTCATTAAAAGCTTTGAAAGAAAAAAAAACTTAAGGACTTAATTTTCATGCATGAAGTTATTTATTATGATAAAACCTTATTCTTTGTTTTACCAATAGAAAAAATTCAAAAACAAATTCTATTTTCTAGCAAAAAATAATAAAACCTTAACATCTATAAAAAAAGTAGTGCAAAAGTCTAATTACTTCTACACTTTACTAGTTTTAACTGTTTAAATTTGTAACGGTCCTGTTGGCTTTGTTTTTTTTCTGCATGAAGCTTGTAATATGACATGTGTGTGTCAATCAGTACAAAGCGATCGGTCGTGCAGGTTAAGGTTAAAGAAATTTTTTTGTTTAAAACCAAAACAGCGATGGTTAGAAAAGAATTAACGGTAAATGAGCGTCAAATTATTATTAATTGCCATGAGCAAGGTAAAAGTTATGCGGATATTAATAAAATAGTAGGACGACCCAAATCTACCATACAAAATGTGATTAACCGTAACAATAAAGAAAACCGAATCGAAGTCAGGTCGTCCGCGCAAGCTTACAGAAAGAGATGAACGAAAAATCGCGAGTATAATAAAAAAAGATCCATTCAAAAGTGCTCCAAGGATTGCTACCGATAAACAGATTAGTTAAAATAAAACAGTTTCTCCGTGGACAGTTGCAAGATCGCTCCAGAGATCTGGGTTTAAGTCGTGCACACCTCGTAAAAAGCCGTTCGTAAGTGAAATAAATAAAAAGAAAAGACTGGACTTTGCAAAGGATTATAAAAATGAATCAAATTAATTTTGGGACAACGTAATATTCTCCGATGAGTCGAAATTCAACATTTTTGGCTCAGATGGGAGGATTAGAGTGTGGAGAAAACAAGGCGAAGCCTTGAATCCTAAAAACACAATTAAAACTGTGAAACACGGTGGCGTTGGTGTAATGGTATAGGGGTGTATGTCATCCAGTGGTGTCGGGAATTTGACAATAAGTGATGGAATTATGAATAAGGAAGTTTATTTGAACATCTTAAAACAAAACTTACAACAAAGTGCAGAGAAACTTGGGATCGTAGACACATATCACTTCCAACAGGATAACGATCAAAATCATACAGCTACAAATGTTAAGTTGTGGTTCTCCTACAACACGCCCCACATGCTAGTTACACACACCACGCCCCCCCCCCCCAAATCTTAACCCAATCGAACATTTATGGGATGTCTTAGAGAAACGACTTCGAAAACACAATATAACGAGCAAAACCCACCTTAAAGAGCTCCCGGTATCAGAATGGGAATTAAAAGTTTTCATGCGAAAACTTGTGAACTCTATGCCAAATCGTTTAAAAGAGGTTATTAGGCTCAAAGGTTTTCCCACAATATATTAGGTAATTATATTCTTAACATAAAAAATTCGAAACCGAATTAAATTCGTTTCTCCTTCTAGGGTACCAAGTCTTTTGCACTATTGTTGTTAGGGAGTAATACTTTTATTTTAACTTTTTTAAGATCCTTGAAGGATATTTTTTTGTTTTTCTTGTCTTGATTTGTTAAATAAACTTAAACTTTAATAAATCAAAACATAAATTGAAAATTGTGTCTTAATATCATTTACACAACTCATTTATCAAGAATACCCACACTGGTACCTAGACTTTTGCTCGACACTGTATGTCTCAGTGTTGGCTACTTAAGAAATTTGGTTAAAAATATTTATTTAGAATGACAAAAGGAGGATTTGACAACTAAGAAAAAGGTTGATTTGACAAATTGTCAAATCCTCCTAAATGTTGATGATTTTAATTTAAGTAAAAAATAAGTTTTATCATATAATTATTAAGGAAAATATGCCGAATATATATAAAAAGAAACATCCTGAAAGGGTTATTAATGAAGATGCCCCCAAACAAGCATTGATAGACATAACAAAAAAAAATTTAAACACCAACGAGTGCCGCTCGGAAATACAATTTAAACAGAACAACACTAATCTATCGGCTTAAACTTTTGGCAGAAAAACGGGTCCCGAACGAGCTTGAAATCAAGGCTAGCAGTAAATATTCTGTATAACCGAGTTGACGGAATATTGCAAAAAATGTTCAAATCTGCATCACGGTCTGAAATTTGATATGGCGAAGCGATTTGTTTACGACTATGCCATATAAAAAGTAAAATTAAATGTCCCTCTTCCTAGCATAATGAGCAAGCAGGTGGAAAAGTTTGGCTATCGGGATTCATGAGGCGCAATCCATCAACAAGTCTGCGAAAACCGGAGAATATAAGCTTGGCCCGCCTTCGAGCTTTTACAGAAACTGCTGTGGCTGATTTTTTCTGTAAGCTTAAAGGTCTCCTTTTGAAGCATTCATTTAAGCCCGAAAACGTTTAAAACCTTGATGAAACTGGGCTTACAACTGTCATGGACTCGATAAAAGTAAGTTCTGTTGTTTTTTTTATAAAAGGAGTAAAGTTTTATTATAACCGCCAATATATATATCTTTGCACATCATAGCACAAAAGGGTAAGAGAACTGTGTCTCAAACCGCTTCAGATGAAAGGGGAACTTTAGTGACAATGGTTGCAATTGTCAATGCAGCTGGAAACCATATTCCTCCTGTCTATATATGTCCTCAAAAGAAGAAGTCTAATCCTTTATTCATGAAAGGGGCCATATGTTGGGCCATTGGCTTATTTTCTGACCGTGGGTGGATGACTGCAGAAATGCATCTAAAAGCCTTAGAACACTTAAAACGATTTTCAAAATGTTCAAAAGAAGATCCTATCCTCCTGCTCCTAGACAATCATACTTCGCACTGTTCACTCGATGCTATTTTGTATTGCCGCGATAATGGGGTCGTTATGCTTTTGTTCCCACTTCATATGTCTCATCCTAGACGTTTCGGTGTTCGGACCATTTAAACGACAGTGCAAGGTATCGTTTAACAACTATTGGATAAGCAACCGCAGGGGATCACAATATATGACATACCCACACTATCATATTAGCCGTTTCTCAGAGCATTCTCTCCAGAAAACATAACAAAAGGATTTTTATCTACAGGGATATCACCCTTCAATTCTGATATTTTCGGGGACAGTGAATTTTGTGAACCTGCTGGATTCGAAGAAAATAAAGAAACAAGGGAGTCAACTGCTGTTGCCTCAATTAATTCATTACCTTTGATTGAATCCTCTAACATCGATACAACTGTTGCGATTGAAGACAGTTCTACTTCAGCTGCGGCACCTCTAACTTTTGTTATTGAAAAAACTCATGCCACACCATAAGCTATTCGTCCTTTTCCGAAATTAGGGAAAAAGAAATCCACAGTTCGTCCGGTTGGAAAGTCCAGAGTTTATACTGACACTCCAGTAAAAGACCGTTTATTGGAACTCGCAGCCAAAAAGAGCCTCAAGCTCCAAATGAGGAGCATTCCTAAGGTAAAAAAAACATAAGGTCGTGAAACGTGTACTGAATGATTCTTCGAGTAAAGACTGCGATAAGTACAGCCTCCGGGATTCGGACACGTCACTACGATGGGAAGAGAGCAACGAAGACCAACCGGAACGAGTTAAATTCAGCAAGGATATTACCGCCAATCCCAGAGATTATGTTCTTATAAAATTGTGTGATTAAAAGAAGTTCTTTTACGTTGGATTTATAGCAGCTGTTGATCAGGATTCCTCTTTACCATACACAGTCAAATATTTCCGAAGACAAAATAGGTTGAATTTATTTTAATTGAAGATATTAAACTGGCAATGTCAATGGATTTGGTAGCCAAGCTCCCAAACCCTGATGAAATGCCAGGCACCTCCAGATCCAAAGAAAAAATAAAATTTAACGTCGATTTTGCAGGTCTCGACATTCGTTAAAATACAAAGTCGGAGAAAGTACGAGTCTTTAGTTTTTTAATTAAAGCCTTAATTTATTAAAACTTTTATTATCTAGTAACCTATCTAGTACCTACCTATCTAAGAATTTATTGAATAAAGTTTTTACGTTTCGAGTTCATTTAAAGTAAAAGTTCTAATGACGTTTTTCATTGGTTTGACTCATTCTGAAATCCAATGGAACGCTGCAAGTTGCTTCTACTCAATTCTTGGGTTTGGACTCTGTTTAGGTGTATTATTGAATAGAAATTATTTGCTGCCACACAAAAAGTGAAATGAATTGTGCCAGTGTGATGGTTTCAGAAGACATCAGGACACTCCTGGACGCTTTCGGACGTCCGAAGGAAAAAGTCGTTAGATTGGCAAATCCTTCCACCAGTTGTCAAAACCTATTAAGGATCTGTCAAATCCTCCTCAAATCCTAGGAAGTTTTGTCACTTTTTGAATATTTTTTTGAGCTTCATATCATCAAGACCCTTTTGAATATCATATTGGAATATTGATAATTTTCAAGTCAAATAACAAAGGCTCATCTTCAATTATGAAGTTTTTCCCAGTCGGCTAAATGTTGGCCAAAAAGTATAAAATATTATTTTTGTGCCAAATCCTCCTCGCTCTACCCTACATAACCTTGCTTATCGTATTCAGTATTCTTATTTCTATTTTAATATAAACAAAATGAACAAAGCCAAAATCTTAGGACTAGCCTGTACTAAAACTTGGAAATGGCATTCTCATGAAAAAATTATATCGCAAAAGCTCGGTAAAACAAATAACTTGCTTAAAATAATTTAATTTAATAATTTAAAATAATTTGCAGTAGATATAGCGAAAACGCTTTTAAGAGGAGCTATCCAACACGGCTTTACTGTATATTCTCAATGGACTAAGCAAAACGACCAGAAGGTACAAGTAAAAATAAATGCTGTGCTTAGAACTGCTTTAGGAGCATTACCTTCAACTCCCATCGAAGCTTTACTTGCCGAGGCCAATATCTCCAGATTTACAAATATGAAAGTTATAGCGCAAAATAAACTTTTTTCTAAAAGTATTGTAAATACAAAACATGCTCTGCATGATATTTGCAAATCAGGTTGGTTTCAAGTCGAAACCTCAAAGAACAAATGTGCCATCTTTAGTTCAATTCGCAACATCAAAGCTTCGAAAATAAACATACCTGAAATTCACAATTATGATGGCCAAACTCCTCCTTGGCTGTTTCCTAGATATCTTATAAATATTTCCTTAAGAGAATCTTCAAAAGAAAGCACACCAAATGAAGTCTTTAGACAAAAGTTTGCTGAAATAATAGAAACTGGCAATTTTGGTTGCGTTCTATACACGGACGCATCCTGTAAAGATGGTGTAACCGGATACTGCGTTTATAGGCTTGACAGTACCAACAACAAAGTTTTACTCCAACAACTTACCATCCCTGACCAAAATTCGTATACTGGTGAAGTAATGGCAATAGTGGAAGCGTTCAAATATGCCCTAAATTTAACTGTCAAAACAGCTATCTGCAGTGACTCTCTCAGCGCAATTCTGGCTATTAAAAACAACAAAAATCAAGTGCCAATCATTCAAGCTCTAAGAGCCCATCTCTGTTCAGAATGTCCACGCATTCATTTAATATGGTCACCAGGACATGTAGGAATTCCAGGGAATGAAAAAGCAGACGCTGGTGCACGCCAAGCAACTATAATGCCTCTAGAATACAAAATACCACCATTTGCAAACTCCATATGGATTCATTCTTTCAAGATTATTCAAGAGGAATCAGAGAATCGTTGGAATCAATCAAAATCATTTCTGAGAACACATAAGCCAAATTTATCACCTGTTACCTATAACAAAGACTTAAAACGATCTCAAGCAGTACAGATTTCACGATTGAGACTAGGCCACACTATGTTTAACAAATCGCATCTCTTTAAAAAAGAAGACCCACCATTATGCAACTTTTGCAGAGAACTACTAACAGTTAAACATATTTTGCAATGCTGCAGAATAACAAAGAAACATTTCATGGGAAACGTTCCCAGCATCAAAGAATTATTAGATCCTTCAGTACATCCCAGGACTTCAAAATTGTTTCCGCTGTTAGCAAAGCATAACATTCAAATTTAAAATATAATATCATTATCTTTACACACTCTTCTAATGTAACAACTACTCATGTATTAAATTAATAAATCCATTATATTTAATATTAAAAATTGTAAATAAAAAATAATAATTTATGTATATATTTAACTTATATAGATAAAAATATATGTATTTGAAATATTAATATATAAACCTTAAGAAAATTGTATTATCAGTAACCGCCATATGGGCATAGTATACCCCGGCGTTATAACCCGGACAATGTAAATTTATTTATATTGTATCCTTTGAAAATAAAATAAAAAATAAAAATAGTGGATATAATTATGCATAAAAGAATACTATTTATAATCCATTTATCTTGGATAATAAACTTATTTGTCCCACTACTGTCATCTTTTACAACCGCAATAAGGAGAAAAGTTATTCTTAAGAAGCTAAGAGGAACAATTAGATGTCTTTTTTGACAATCTTTAATATTAAATCTTAAGTATCTGCATCTGAAATCTAAATATGAACAACTCCTTTAAACGTTCACTCACCACTGACTCCAAAGACATTGCTGTTGTTATAATTCTGGAAAATATGGAATTGCTCTGATGGCTGTCCTTGTCCGTTTCAATGATTGTCGTTGTTGCGGGAGCTTGATTTCCTTGAGTTCGTTTCCTATGCAAATCATTTTAATTTACTTATGTGTTATCATTTTATTCAACTTCTTCTTCATTATTGTTTAGTGGATTATTCTCTTTTTTTCTGTCCGTTTGGGTTTTATCGCTTTTATATTACAGTTCTTAAAAAATGTAGTAAGTTTGTTTTGCTGCATATTGCCTCTCGTTTCCATCCTAGTTTATAGTTTTGTCTAGATGACAATACAATACAGCGATTAAACAAGGATTTATAAGTTCTTATGACTATAAAATAACATCAAATAATTTCAAAGAACTATAAGAAAATAGGAGGACTTAGGTGTTTCCAATGTGTTGCAGGGACTTGCTTAACATGAACACTCTGGCAAAGGCTATGGATCTTTATCTAAAATAGAAGTTACGAAATTAGGTAAGGCAACGCATAACAAGGTGGTAAGCTAAAACGTCTTACTTTCACTTAGACCGTTTCCAAAGCTATGTCGATTTGAAATGAGCTTGACATTGAAAAGACTGCTCGGGAGCAATCTAAATTTGAGAAGATAAAAAACAGAGCTGGTTAAGCAATCCACATTCTTGATGTGCTGCTGAAAAAAGAACATCTATACTTGAAATAACGTCGGAAATTGAGCTAAAAGACAAACTAATGGACAGCCCTAGAAGTTGTACTACTACGGAAGAATTGTCTGAGGAGTGAAATGCTACTAAAAATATTGATAGGAATGTAGAAGTTACAGTTCTATCTCCTATCATTTTCAAAGCTCTTTTTTAAAATCTGTTCAAGAGATAGATTCTGATAGGACTAGATGTCTATGCTCTTTGAGCAAAAGCGGAGAGAGGAACACCGACTTCTCAGAAGGAAAAAGGGAGAGCATAAGAAGCGTTCGATCGAAGATGTTGAGAGGTTCAAAAGCAAAAATGAATTTCGAAACAAAAAAATTACCAGTACAAAAACCTAGAATCAAAGGCTGCAAAAACGAAAGTGAAAACATCATAGAGGAACTGCATTCAATGCTGAGGATATGAAAGGGTTACTCCTGCAGTTTCGAAAGCCAACAATTCCGTTTTCCTGACTTAGACAAAGTAAAGATTGCCATATCAAAGATGGAATCTAACAAAGTCGTTGGAGGAGATGGCTTCAATGCCGAGCTTTTCAAAGTAGCTGGAGATAATTTGGTTAGGAGCATGCAATCAACTTATCTGTAAGATATGGTTGAAAGAGGGCCTGTACGATAAATAGAACCTCAGTATTGTTTGTCCGACCCGAAAAAAGGAGAACCTTTATATTGAACCAACTAAAGACGAATCAGAATGTTCAAATGGTAGGCGTGTGCATTCAAGAGGACACAAGCGTCCACAGGTTTTTCTCAAAACCCACCTCTATCTATCAACTCCTACTCTCACCTCCCCGCGGTGAGGTGAACATCAGGTGCCAACCCCAGTGTAAATGTATTGGGGGCAGCAAACGAGAGAGGGGGGAGAGGTGTTTCCACTAAGGCACCTCTCCTCGTCCAGGCGGCAGCGGACGAATTCTCGAGATGGAATCACCGGTGGCGTCTACAGTTCCAGTAAGGTTGAACTACTTAGTGAACACCTTATAGGGCTTCTTCGACACATTCGGAGCCCTGGCCTGTAAGGAGCGGTTTATCCGGCTCCTCTTCCTTGGAGTTATACTAACGATCTGGCCCTCCAGGTTGGGGGTTGTGCCGTCGGGGTGACTTCCTGGCCACGTAAAAATACCTTAAGTTTCGAAGCACCAACAAGCCTCGGATACGGACGGATTCACTGTTGACAACCCACGCAAACGAAATAAGGACAACGAACTTCGGATATGTACGTGGAATGTTAGGTCCCTTAACAGACCACGTGCAGCCGAACAATTAGCGGCAGCCCTAAACTGCTGCAAGGCAGATATTACAGCCATCCAAGAAGTGCGATGGGATGGACCGGGCAAACGAAAACTAAAAGACTACGATATCTACTACGGCGACTGCTACCGAGAACAAAGACAGCGCCTATTTGGGCGTGGATTTGTTGTTGGAACTAGGCTCAGGCAAAAAGTCTTGAGTTTCAACAGTGTGAGCGAGCGCATCAGGACAATTCGCATCAAGGCTGAATTCGCAAACATAAGCTCAATATGCGCGCATGCCCCAACAGAGGAGAAAGATGAAGACACCAAAGACATATTCTTCGAGCTCTTGGACAAGACTAATGAGCAGTGCCCTGGCTATGACATTTAAATTTTCTTAGGAGATTTTAATGCCAAGCTAGGAAGAGAAGCCAACTTTGGTCGCATAATCGGGAGATACAGCCTGCACGACACCACCTCTGACAACGGATTCAGGCTGGTCGATTTCGCTGCGGGGCGAGACGTTCTGTGTAGCTAGTACGCAGCTCACGCATCTTAATATCCACAAGGGGACATGGAAATCTTCTGATCAATTAACCGGTAACCAGATTGACCACATTGCGATCGACGCACGACACTTCTCCAGTATCCAGGATATCCGAACATTCCGAGAGGCCAACATTGACTCGGACCACTACCTCGTTTTAGCCAAGGTAAGGCTACGGGTATCCCGATCCAAGCCAAAACAAGGATGTACTGTGAGAAGATTCGACGTTAGACGGCTACAATCGCAAGAGACTGCCATGTCCTTTTCCGATGGAGTCTCTAATAACCTGTTAAGGAGTCCTATGCTTCCTGCATTAAGCATTGAAAACCAGTGGCAACATTGCTTTGCAGCCATCAGAGATGCCGCCTCTGAAGTGCTAGGTTTCACACGGCCACCACAGCGAAACCCCTGGTTTGACGACGAATACCGGCGATAACGAACCGAATTCCGCTGTAAGGGAGATAGAACGACTCAACCTCGGCGACGCAGGTCAAAAACTTCGCCTACCCGACCTTGACGAAGTGAAGATAGCTATATCTAAACTTAAGTCAAACAAAGCTGCTGGAGCCGACGACGGCATCGCTGCCGAACTATTCAAAGCAGCAGGCGATGACTTGGTACGGAGCATGCACCAACTCATCTTCAAAATATGGTCGGAAGAAAGCATGCCCGATGAGTGGAATCTCAGCATAGTGTGCCCGATACATAAGAAAGGAGACCCTCTAAACTGCGCCAACTACAGAGGCATCAGTCTCCTTAACATTGCGTATAAGATCCTCTCTGTCGTATTATGTGAACGTCTGAAGCCATTCGTCAACAACCTGATTGGTCCTTATCAGTATGGCTTCAGACCAGGAAAGTCCACTATCGACCAAATATATTCACTACGGCAGATCTTGGAAAAAACCCAGGAGCTTCAAATCGATACCCACCATCTCTTTACCGATTTTAAAGCCGCGTATGACAGCATCTATAGGGAAGAGCTCTACAGAGCAATGTCTAGTTTTGGCATCCCTGTCAACCTTATCCGTTTGTGCAAATTGACGATGGAGAATGCACGCTGCTCTATCAAGGTCGGAAAAGATCTTATCAATTCATTTGATGTCAAAAAAGGTTTTAGACAAAACGATGCACTGTCAAGCGACTTCTTCAACATCGTTCTGGAAAGAATTGTGCAAAACTCAACTGTCAACACTAGAGGCACAATCTTCCAAAGGTCCATCCTATTACTCGGATACGCAGATCATATTGACATAATTGGAAGATCAAAGCGTGATGTCAGTGGAGCGTTTTTGAGCATTGCGACGGAAGCGAAGAAGATGGGTTTATGGGTCAATGAGGGCAAGACCAAGTATATGCTGTCATCAAAAAAGGACACTGAACGACGACGTCTTGGACAAAACGTCACCATGGACAGCTATAACTTTGAGGTAGTTAAGGACTTTGTCTACCTAGGCACCGTTATTAATGCAGACAACGACACCAGCGCTGAAATCAAACGAAGAATAACTCTTGCAAATCGCTGCTTCTTTGGACTTAGAAGGCAATTGAGAAGTAAAGTCCTCTCTCGAGCATCTTAAATCACCATCTATAAGACACTCATCATCCCGGTTCTCATTTATGGCGCTGAGGCCTGGATCCTGACAAAGAAAGATGAGAGCGTCTTAGGATGCTTCGAGAGAAAAATTCTTCGGGTGATTTTTGGTCCCGTACGCATAGATGGAGAATGGAGGAGAAGATATAACGACGAACTGTACGGGCTGTACAGCGACACTGACCTAGTTAGCAGAATTAAAGTGCAACGGCTCCAATGGCTAGGTCTACTGCAACATCCTCCTCCGTAGAGCGGATGGACATCAACGCTCCAGCCCGGGGTGACTTGCGTGGGATTATTGATCAAGCGCATCATTATTTTCCACCAGATAAAGTGATAGGTAACAACGAAAAATTACCTTATGTTATCATTGGTGATGATGATTTTGCGCTTGAAAAGCATGTCCTTAAACCATATCCCTACAACAGCAAGGAAGAAAGTAAAACAATATTTAATTTTCGTTTGAGCCACGCAAGGCGTACGATTGAGCATATGGAATTTATATATTACAACCAAATGGAACTCACTTTCTTTAATTATGATAAAAGCGTTGTTCCAAACATCATCTTTGCAGGAATAGCCTTGATGTCATCCTTGAAAGTGGAGCGTAAACCCAGCAAAATCATTAACAAAACACCACACCAGTCATCCGTCTCATAACACTGAATATCTGTCCAATGCCATCTTTCAATTATCCCGTTCGATTGGGGATGGTAGGGTGTTGTCTTAAGATGTTTTATACCTAAGGAACGTGTAAGCTCTGTGGTGATTTTTAGAGGAATACCATAACGCGCTATCCAGCCAGATATTAATGACCTTGCTACGGTTTCGGCGGTGATGTCAGGTAAAGGAAAAGCCTCAGTCCATCTCGAAAACCGGTCGATACATGTGAGGATGTAACCACAACCTTGCGATGTAGGCAGTGGCCCGACCAGATCAATGTTTATGTGGTCAAAGCGGGCTTCAGGTTGCGAGTATGAACCGTATTCTTGATGATTGTGTCGCTGAATTTTGCTCTTTTGGCATGGAATGCAGGTCTTTACGGCCGCTGTAATTTCTTTCCTCATAGCTGGCCACACATAACGTTCCGAGATCAGTTTTAAAGTTGCTCTCTTTCCAGGATGCGATAGTCCATGTAAGTGGGAAATAATTCGACTGCGTAGTGTTTTTGGGACGACTGGTAGAATTCTAGTGGAACTAGTGTCGCAGTAGAGTGGTTTAGTACTACCTGGAATGACAAAAGGTTTGACAATAAGTGATGTTGAACAATATTTGTCTTCACTCATAATACTCGAGAAATCCTGGTCATTCGATTGCTCTTCGGCTGTGGATGATGCTTCTATCTCTGTGGACTTCATCTTGAGTGCTGTGTTTATTCGAGATAATGTGTCAGCAACCGTGTTCCTTTTTCCATCGATGTGCCTCAAGTCAAAGCTGAACTGTGAAATAAAATCGAGCTGTCTGATTCGTCTAGGTGAAGCTGATTCTGTCGATCTGTTGAATGCAAACGTGAGTGGTTTGTGCTCGGTCCATATGCAGAAGTCTCTTCCCTCGAGAAAATGTCTGAAGTGGTTTACTCCCTCGTTCATTGCCAGCAACTCGCGGTCATACACACTAAATTTGTCTGTGAGCTTCCTAGAAAAAATCCGATTGTTTGCAAACTTCCATTGACGACTTGATGGAGGACCGCACCGATGGTGAAGTCTGACGCATCGGTTTTTTGAACTCCAAAATTACCTTAACTTTCAAGTCGAGTGGCTTGAGAGTTGATTTGATGACCTAGGAACCTTATCTCGGACTGTCCAAAAACACATTTAGATGGATTGATTTTAAGTCCATAACCCTTCAGGCGCTAGAAAATAAGCTTGAGATGTTTTTTGTGCTCCTCCGTGTTTTTCGATGCAACCCCAATATCGTCTATATAAGAAAATACGAAGTCTTCATATCCTCGTAGAACCTCGTGCATGTGCCTCTGAAATGTTTGGGCAGCATTTCTCAACCCAAACATTATGTACACAAATTAGAACAATCCGAATGGTGTAGTAATTGCCGTTTTGGCAAACGCAAAGGTAAACGTTGTAACCACAATGATTTGAGAAATTCGTCGGCGATATGATTACCTCCTAACTCTTTGAGTTCGTTAAGAAGCTGAGATGGTCTCTTACGCCAAGATCGACATCAGAGAGTAGCTTTTTGATCTTACGCTGTTCAGAGTCTACGAATCGTTCTATGACTTCTATTGTTTTGACTGGTAACCTGTGGCCAGATTTTCAAGTCCGTCATACGCCAAGGTTTTTAGCTCTTCCTGCTCTGGGCAAGTTTCTTCCTCCTCGGGCTCCCACGCAATACTCTTTAAAATTTGGGTGCTACCAAATCTGGAATGTCGTCCGAGCTAACATAAGCGTTATCAGAAATAACGCCTTCATTATGCTCTAAGATGTGAGACCGCAGTTTGTATTTAAACTCCTGACGATCAGGGTGGTCATGAAGCCCTTAGCCCTTAGTAGACCAAACGTATTCTCCAACACATCTTGGTTGAGTCGGTACGTAAAGATGTACTTAAATCCGAAGCGGGTATTTATTTCTTCGTACAGAAGCCTTACCGCGGTGTTTGATTGAATAATACCTTCAAAATAAATTGAACATCTTAATATTTGTAGAAATGTATGTAAAATAAGTAGGTTCTTACCTTTTTGGAATGGTAATAGAGTGTTTTTGTCGATTACCCTCATGTTTTTCATTGTTTCGGACTGGTGTCCAGAACCTGGTTTTGAATTTCTACTGCAATCCCATAAGCATGAAGTCTTTCCCTTGAATAGGCTTTGGGTACTCGAACATTCATAACATCAAACCATTCATCGACCTCAATAAAAGGAAATTAAAAAATGTTTATCATTGCAACTGAACTATTTCAAAAGGTGCTTACTAGCTTGAACAGTTCATAACACTCTCTCCAGTTATCCCCAAGAAGATTAAGTGAAGCTGCTCTTTCTACTGCTTTGGCAATGGTGTGTGAAAACAATTTAGTTGCCAGCTTCACTGTTTGCCTTTCTGAACGCTTGACATTGATGTGATATTCACTTATCTTGTGGGTTATTTTAAGCTCTGTTGCAGTACACGATAATAGCTTTTCAATAGTGTCCTTCTGACCTCATTTCCGTTTATCAGAAAGCCACTGTCTATGAAGTGGTTTCGAAGAAGTTTTATTAGGTGGGGAACGTCAGCAAAAACAAAAACTCTATGTTTGCCATTCAAAAACCTTTTTCTGGTGTAATGTCTAAGTCACTAACCATGCCAAAAACGGTATATCCACAGTCTTCAGTGGCACTTAAAATTTCTTTTAAGATACCAGTCGTCATTTTGCAGTCAAAAGAGTACGAAATCTACTGCTTCCAATTACTCATAAGTCCTTAAAAGAAAAAAAATTGATCAAATTAGGTACTTCTAAAAAGTGGAATAATCTTACCTCGCAACATCGCTACTTGGACATAATTTGCTGGAGCCAAAGTGGTATCCGTCGGCTTTTCGTAGCAATATGCCTTTTTAATTTTCATCTCATCAAAGCTTAAGATGCAAACTTTTTGGCTTAGGCTAAGCTGTGTTGCTGCTTTTAGTATTTTCACTACTGGTTTGTAATTTTTATTGTTATTGTTATTACAACCACACACTGCACATAGCATTTTGAATTTTAGGATGCTAAAAAAGTTTCAAAAAGAATAAATTTAAAAATTTCTCGGATTTCCTTTTCAAGTTCGCACCTTTCTGACATCTAAAATAATCCACTTGGTCTCGTCCTGTAGTTTTTCAGGAAGACTTAACATTTCCATTTCAACCAAATTAAAAAATGGACGCAGCCTTGATTCTCGAGATTGTTTGCTTTGCATCTCGTTTAATATGGTTGTTGCAGCAGCCATTGTCCCAATTGCCGAAGATGTCAGGGTGTTTTCTTTTCCTTTTGCCTACAGAAATTTAACAAAAAAACGTATTTATTAAAAAAAAAAAGAAAAACAATTTTCAAGTTACCCTTCTAATAGGTGTTGAGAACTAAAACTATCCCTACTAGTAGAGGGCACGTCATCGAACTGAGAATATGAATTGATGTTCTGTGAAAATATTTGAAGTTATATTAATGTAACTTATATTCTACACAATTTTTTACTTACAGAAACTCCGCATGTTTCGTCATTTAAATCATGCAAGTAGTGCTGTTGGTCAAAGCACCATAGTTTAGGAACGTACACCTCTTCTATTCCTAATCCACTTTTCTTTGACCTAATCACCAAGGATTTTTCTTTACAGTATTGAGACCTTATGGTTCTCAATTTTAATTTTATTTCCTTTATAGTTACATTCGGCTTGTAAACTTTGATTCTTTGAAAAATTTCTTGCAAAGTGTTTTCTCGCTCCAGTCGATTAGTATACAATCTATGCTTTATGACACTAATCGCGTACTGAGTCTCCTCGGTGCTGCTACTGGAATACGGCATAATGGTGATGGGTTAGGAATTATTGACGACAGAAGACAGGATTTGGAGCATTAAAGTCCAAACTGTTGGTATGGAAATAGAGCCTTGAGGAACACCATCAGCATTTAATTTGTGCGACTTGAAACCATCTTATACGACTTGAATTGAAAGATTAAAACTACGATTTTAAATCCAACGAAGAAGAAAAGATTATCGAAATGAAACTTATGAAAACTTATTTTCTTGCCCTACCCCAGTAACTGGGCTGACCTTTCTTTTTCGACCTGCTATGCGACCTTCATTTATTTTTGTACGGTTACTGACAAGTCTAACTTCGGACCATCCATTGACTTTGAGGATGAACTTTTGGCCTCTAGCTAAGATACCGTAACGAGGAGTATTCCTAGCACTAGAGCGTCCAATGCTGCTTCCCAAAGCCTCCGGGAGCACTGAGAGTACAAGCCATAGTACAAATGTGGTTTATAAACCGACCAACCAAGCCAAACCCTCTGGTGGCAAAGCCAGCCATAGCAAAGCTACTCGGGAAAATAAAAATGCATCTGGCATTCTTTTCAGGAATCAGTTTAACAGAGCCACTTTCATTCTTGACATAGTTGCCAAAAATGAGGCTGCCGAAACAATTCATGAGAAGGACGCTCAGAACAAAATAAAGTACCAAAAGGATATTAACGATTTTAGGAAGAGGCCCTTCCAGTTAAGAAATAGAGTAAGATTGACGGTAGGGAAAAAAAGATATTGTGCCATCTCCCACAGCAGTGCAATCGCATGCTCTAAGTAAGGTTGTCAGGGATAAGCCCCAAGTGTGCTAGCGGTGTCCAACGGCATCGAGGGCAAACTCCTGAGATGGTTTTTACCTTTAACTTATTCAAAATTGGTAGTACCCGTAGCGTGATGGTTAGTGCGTTGGACTGTCATGCAAGGGGTCTTGGGTTCAATACCTGCCTGTGCCACCTAACTTTTTCCACGGGAACTGCCTCTTGCGAGGAATTGACAAATCCTCCAAGAGTAATTCTTGTCATGAAAAAGTGCTTTCTCAAATTAGCCGTTCGGATTCGGCATATAAACTGTAGGTCCCTTCCATCTCTGATAACATTACTCGCATACAGGAATGGTTGCGAGTTGTAAGTCACTAGGCCCTGTTTCTTCATGGACTGCTGCACTACATAATTTTTTTATTTTTTTATCCAAAAGTGAGGGTCTGTACCCTTTTTGTGACTTTGGTGAAAGTTTCAGGGGATACAGAGTAATCAAGTGCGCTGACGAGTTTTCCAGGGAATTCCTTAGAAAAATCATTGCTAAGGTTAGCAATGACTGGAAGGCCTTAAAGCTAAAGCTTATCTCAGCTAAGGAAATCCCTAGACAGCCTAAAGCAGAAACTGATCCGCGGTCTTCAGAGGCAAAATCCGCTGGTCCCCATGCACGATTGGGCTGTAGTTAAGGCAGAAGAACCAGCGCCTCTTACTTTCTGAGGATTAGCGAGGAGAGTCTAGGGGCTCTCGAAAAGGCCGAATACAAACTCAGTTTTGGCACAAGGAATGCCAAAATTAAAATTCTGCAGAGTCGGGGAACAGACACCGACAAAGCTGATGACAAGGTCGAGGTTGACGATGTTTCGGAGTCGAGATCCCCAGCGAGTTGCCGGGCCTCAGCTCTGCTGCTAAAAATAATTAAAAAACACACTGAAGGTCATCCAGATAACCTGAAGCACTCTAAGTGTGCTTCAGATAATCTCAGAGTTTTCCTTAGGGAGGAAAACTTCGACATTGGCGTTATCCAAGAACCGTGGATAAACGGCCTTAAGGTGCGAGGCCTCCAACACAACCAATACGACCTCTTTTATAAAACCGCAGTTCAAGACCAAGGTAATCCTAGAACTTGTATTTCAGCTAAGAAACATTTAATGGCTGAATCACAAACACGCTTCAGCTTCGGCTTCGTCTGCGTTACGGTGGGGCTGCTTCGAGGTTGCTTTGAATGACATTTCTATTATTTCATGCCCTCCAAAGAGCAAATATTTTGTTTGTTGACATTTTTTACAGCTGTTGAGCTGTCAGACAAAGCAAACTCGTGAACGTGAGGTGAGGCCGAAGCTAAAGCATGTTTGTGATTCAGCCATAAAAGGTTTTTTATGTCCAAATTTTAGCACTCCCGATCTGACAGTTGTCAGATTTGAAGATAAGAATACACAGGGTTGCTGTTTTCCCCTTTTTACTCTGCCCATAATGCACCATCACCTCCAGAGGAGGTGTGCAAAATCATAACCGAAGCTAACATTAAAAAGGCAAACCTTCTGATCGGAGGCGACGTAAATGCTCGGCATACCCTTTGGGGAAGTTCTGTTATCAACGAACGAGGTGAGTCACTTTTTAATTATATTATTGAAAATAATATGACCATTTGTAACAGAAGCAAGGATTAGCAAATCGACTCACGAATCACTTATTCAATTTAGGCTGGAGGTTTTTATTCAAGAACTGATAATTTCTATGCTAAGTGATAGAAGGATCAAAGCTTTGTGTTCCCTCCCCGCTCTTATGGACTTTAGTCATGAATAAAATCCTTTTTAAATTAGAGAGTTTTGGGGTGAAGGTGGTCGCTTATCCTGATGATTTGGTCTTACTGGTGCCGGGAAAGTTCGTCACCGTGATTAGCGAAATCACGGATATGGTTCTGAAGAAAATTAGCAGCTTTACAACTAGCAGTTGACTACGTGTTTCTCAGAGCAAAACTTAACTGATGCTCTTTATGACCAAAACTAAAATAACTGCCTTCACCCTACCCCGACTAAAAGGTCAAATCCTGTCTTTATCAATATAAGAGTT
Organism: Eupeodes corollae; assembly: GCF_945859685.1. Taxonomy (NCBI): domain Eukaryota; kingdom Metazoa; phylum Arthropoda; class Insecta; order Diptera; family Syrphidae; genus Eupeodes; species Eupeodes corollae. Next base: position 105,317,956 of record NC_079147.1, read on the forward strand.
TTTGAAAATTAAATTTTTGTAAGTTTCTCTAAATTTGCTAAATCACAGTTCAATTTAAGTTTTTAATTAAACTCAAAGTAAAAAAGTCCAATTATAATTGCTTTATTGATAGACTAAATTGTGGAAACAGACACTTTTCCATCACCGCCAAATCAAGATACATTATATTGTTTTTCTTTTCGGACTCCATAATTAAACCCTTAAAATACCTTAAATTATAAAACAAAAAAATAACAACAACGAAATGTTAAGACAAAGAAGATGAAAGTTAAAACAGGAAACTTTACTTCCTTTGGTCCCTTATTTTTTGTATCTGTAGTTTCCTTCCTTCCATTCAAAACCCTCTCCTGCTGGGTTACAATAACTCACATTGTAGTACCCAAAGCACTATATTATAGCCTATATCTAACTCATAGAGTAAAACTATAGGTACAAGAAAAGCGGAATAAGCTTTGGGAGAAGAAAAAGTCTTTGCGTTAGGAAGGAAGAGCATCAGCAACCATCCTTCTGCATTTTGCGAATTTCCTAAGACAATGAAAAATTATCCATTATTTCTTGTGTTCAAGTTTTCGAAGAATGGTCCTTTCCTTCTTTGTTGTTTGATTGATTCCAAAGAAAATGCACGTGGAAATTTTGTAAATTAAAGTTCTTTTTTTGAAAAATAACAACAACAACAACAATATCCATTCTCACACAGAATGAAGGTATAATAAAGTAAAAGTCGGTCCTTAATCTTGCGTTACACCATTATTTAGATTAAGTTTCTTAGGTTGTTTCAGTTAAGTACATTTTAATATAAAATTGTTTTTTTTTTTTTTTTAAAGAAGACACAATTTGGGTACAAAATTACACTAATGGATTAGAGATTGTTGGAAAAATTAAATTGTCTTATTTTTTTGTATTTATTTTATAATGCTGTTATCTTTTAAAGAGTATATTTTCAGCCATTAAAGTTTTTAAAGCAGGAAATAAATATAGACTTGATAATAACTGATTCAATAATTTAATGACTGAGAAGATATTTGTTTACTTACTTACTTAGGTCCTCAGACCTGTAAAGTCCGTTGGGAACCTCTTAAGGGGCATAGAAGATATTTGGGAAACCTTATTTCAATTTTCAAAAAATATGTAGAGGAAGTCTTTGATTTTTTTTTAAATTCATAGATTTATCTTAAAAGTGTCAACAAAATATAGAATCAAGATGAAAAGATTTGTTTTGTGCTAAAACAATTTTGTAACTCCGTCTAGATCGTCTGGTAATATTCTGGGACGACATTTTTAATGCAGAACTAAAAATTCGAGCAGTTGCAATACAAAAGAGAGGCTGAAATGCGACCCACACTGATAACTTCCTATTACGACTGTCGATTTTTCTTGCTTTAAAGGTTTGTAGGTTTGTTTTGCTTTGTGAAAAAAGCTGTTGGTTAAATTATTCCAATAAAAAAAATCCAAATATTTTGCATATGATGAAATAGTTTAATTTTAAAATCTAGTGGAAAACCAATTTTTACCAATGTTAGAAGAATTTCTTAAAAGCTTTTATTTTTATGTATAAACAAATAAAAATTGTATGTATAATTTTTACCTTTTTGATTTGAAAATATGAAAAAACGGACTGTTGGATTTTAACAAAAAAATAACTGAATGTCGAAAACAATATTTTCTGTAAGAATAAATTAGTTTGAAGCCAATATTTTTAATTTTTGAAAAAATATTTGAATCGAAAATCAATTTTTACGAACTTTTAGTAATGCTTTTTTTAGGTTTTTATTTTTTTGGAAAAAATACCGTCAATTTTACCATTTTTCGTTAATTTCATTTTAGGTTTTTATTTTTGTAAAACAAACTGTCAATTCTTTTTTTTTAATGTTATTGATGTTGACAACAATATTTAAAGATAAAATTAAGTTTTAAGCCAATATCTCAAAATTTTAAAAAGATAATTGAGCCAAAAATCAATTTTTACCAACTTTTATTAATTCCTATCCCACCTGGGTGCGCCACCTGAGTCGCGGTCTTCCTCTACTGCGACGTCCCTCGGGATTGGATTCGAAGACCTTCTGGGCTGGAGCGTTGATGTCCATCCGCTCTACATCTTGCCATCTAAGCCGTTGGACTTTAATTCTGCTAATTAGGTCAGTGTCGCTGTACAGTTCGTCGTTATATCTTCTCCTCCATTCTCGATCGGTACGGGACCAAAAATCACCCGAAGAATTTTTCTCTCGAAGCATCCTAAGACGCTCTCATCTTTCTTTGACAGGGTCCAGGCCTCAGCGCCATAAAAGAGAACCGGGATGATGAGTGTCTTATAGATGGTGATTTTAGATGCTCGAGAGAGGACTTTACTTCTCAATTGCCTTCTAAGTCCAATGAAGCAGTGATTCGCAAGAGTTATTCTTCGTTTGGTTTCAGCGCTGGACAAAGTCCTTAACTACCTCAAAGTTATAGCTCTCCATGGTGACTTTTTGTCCAAGACGTCGTCGTTCAGTGTTCTTTTTTGATGACAGCATATACTTGGTCTTGCCCTCATTGACCGCTAAACCCATCTTCTTCGCTTCCGACATCACGTTTTGATCTTCCAATTATGTCAATATCATCTGCGTATCCGAGTAATTGGATGGATCTTTGGAAGATTGTGCCTCTAGTGTTGACGGTTGAGTTTTGCACAATTCTTTCCAGAACGATGTTGAAGAAGTCGCATGACAGTGCATCGCCTTGTCTAAAACCTTTTTTGACATCAAATGCATCGGTAAGATCTTTTCCGACCTTGATAGAGCAGCGTGCATTCTCCATCGTCATTCTGCACAAACGGATAAGTTTGACAGGGATGCCCAAACTAGACATTGCTCGGTGGAGCTCTTGCCTATGAATGCTGTCATACGCGGCTTTAAAATCGATAAAGAGATGGTGGGTATCGATTTGAAGCTCCTGGGTTTTTTCCAAGATCTGCCGTAGTGTGAATATTTGGTCGATAGTGGACTTTCCTGGTCTGAAGCCACACTGATAAGGACCAATCAGGTTGTTGACGAATGGCTTCAGACGTTCACATAATACGGCAGAGAGGATCTTATACGCAATGTTAAGGAGACTGATGCCTCTGCAGTTGGCGCAGTTTAGAGGGTCTCCTTTCTTATGTATCGGGCACACTTTGCTGAGATTCCACTCATCGGGAATGCTTTCTTCCGACCATATTTTGCAGATAAGTTGGTGCATGCTCCCTACCAAGTCATCGCCTGCTACTTTGAATAGTTCGGCGGTGAAGCCGTCAGCTCCAGCAGCTTTGTTTGACTTAAGTTTAGATATAGCTATCTTCACTTCGTCAAGGTCGGGTAGGCGGAATTGTTGATCTGCGTCGCCGAGGTTGAGTGGTTCTATCTCCCTTACAGCGGAATTCGGTTCGTCATCGCCGTTATATAATTTGGAGAAGTGATCTTTGCATATTCTCAGCTTCGACTGCGGTTCTACTACGATGTTCCCCTGATCGTCTTTACAGGCTTCGGTTCGTGGCTGGTACCTTTGGGAGGTTTTTTTTACCTTTTGGTAAAATTTACGAACCTCATTTCTGTTGTGACATCCTTCTATCTCCTCCATCGAGCACTTCTCATGCTCTCTTTTTTCCGTCTATGAAGGCGGTGTTCCTCTCTCCTCTTCTGCTCATAGAGCTCGCGAGCAGATCTAGTCCTTTTGTGCAGAGCCATTTTGTAGGCCTCTTGTTGCGGTGCGTGAGCTTGCCGGCATTCGTCGTCAAACCAGGGGTTAAGCTGTGGTGGCCGTGTGAAACCTAGCACTTCAAAGGCGGCATCTCTGATGGCTGCAAGGCAATGTTGCCACTGGTTTTCAACGCTTAATGCAGGAAGCATAGGACTCCTTAGGAGGTTATTAGAGACTCGATCGGAAAAGGACATGACAGCCTTTTGCGATTGTCCAACGTCGAATCTTCTCACAGTACTTCCTTGTTTTGGCTTGGATCGGAATATCCATAGCCGTACCTTGACTACAACGAGGTATGTAGTGGTCCGAGTCAATGTTGGCCTCTCGGAATGTTCGGATATCCTGGATACTGGAGAAGTGTCGTGCGTCGATCACAATGTGGTCAATCTGGTTGACGGTTGATTGATCAGGAGATTTCCATGTCCCCTTGTGGATATTAAGATGCGTGAACTGCGTACTAGCCTGAATCCGTTGTCGGAGGTTAGCAACAAGTATGAGAAAAAACCCCAAGGTGGTGGCTAATTCGAGGCTGAATAGTTTGACTGGGAATGCATGAAACTTCGCAAAAAGTGTTTCGCTCTTCTTAACCTTTTTAGGAAGAACAATTCCGTTTTTTTTTTTTTTCAATATAAACAGCTTTTAGTACAAAACGAAAAATTTATTTCAGTTGTGTAGCAACCGGTCTCTCATCATGTAAGGACTCAAAAACATGTTGGTCAAAGGTGAGGTTCTTAGGTGGTTGTAAAACTTTGGCATCTTTACTGTTGGCAGTTAAGAAACTTGCCGATCACTTCAAAGTTTTTTTGAACCCGTTATCGGTTCAGCAAACGTTTGAATATGCTCTACTTTCAGTGAAAATCCCGAAACTTGATGGGCCAATTTCAATGAAAGAGTTGCATTATACGTATTCCCTTTGAATTTTACAAAAACGCATTAGAAAATTTGTTGGTTCATATTAATTTATTCTTTAACAGGCTTCTTGAAAAAGAATCTATTCCAAAATAATTTTTAAGAATATGGATTTGCGCAATATTTAAAAAAGCTTATCCCCAGCGCCCAGACAACTACAGGGGCATATCGATTTTACCGTGGCTTCGGAAAAGAGGAGTGCTTTAATTTATAAAATTTGTACCATAGGCTTATCAACAACATTTATCAACTCATATAAGCTTCTTATAACCGATACCTCTGCTGCTGTATGGAATGGAAGTAGAAAGTCTAATTTCTTCAATACAAGTGCTGGTATTCCACAAGGTTGTGGATTAAGTCCATTATTGTTTGCACTATATATTGATGACATATTAAAAGATTTCCCTGGTGGTATTAAGGTTGGTAAAACATTAATAAAAATGCTCTTATAGGTACGCGGATGACATTGTACTATTGCCTAATAATCCCATAGCTTTGCAGTTTAAAATAAACAAGCTCAAGCGTTTTTTGTAATTTATGGGCTTTAAGTATAAATATTGCAAAGTCGAAAATCATGGTTTTTGAAAATACTCATATTAACTTCTTCAAAGTAACTTCTGTCGATAGTGACGTTCTGCCACCCCTTCAATAATGCTCGCAAAAGCCCATGTCATCAGCATATGCCAGTAATTGGAGATTTTTGGAAGATAGTGCCTCTAGTGTTGACATGGGAGCTCTGCAATATTTGTTCAAGTATGATGTTAAAGAAATCGCATGGCAGCGCATCACCTTGTTTAAAGCCTTCTTTGACATCGAAAGGTTCTGTTAAGTTGTTTCCAACCTTTACGAAGTAGCTTAAATTCTGAGAGGTCATCCTGCACAAACAGACGAGTTTGGCAAAGATACCAAAACTAGAATTGGCTCTATACAGCTCGTCCTTGTAGATGCGGCCTTAAAAGAGATGAAGTGATGGTGTGTCGTTTTGATGTTCTTGGGTTTTTTCCAGAATATGTCGTAATCTGAATATTTAATCGACTGCGGACTTTTCTGGACATAGGTCACACTGGTAAGGACATATCAGGTTGTTGACGATGAATTTTTGACGTTCAAATGTTATTACGGAAGAGAAGCGATGTTAAGAAGACTGATTCCTCTATGGTTGGTGCAGTATTGAAACTGAAATAGAAGTTCTCTTTCTTTCAGTATCAGTACTGAAGTTTTGTTTTATCCGGCTTTGAGCTGCTTTGAAGAGCTGGACATTCAAGCCATATGCTAAAGCGGCTTTGTTCTGCTTTAGCCTGGATAAGGAAATCTTTATTGCGTCTAAGTCGGGAAAACGGGATTGTTGGCTTTCGTCTTCTAAATTAAATGGATCACCCTGCATTATGCAGTCTGCAGAAGTAGTCCTTCCATATCCTCAGCATTGACTGCAATGCTACTATGATGTTTCCACTTTCGACTTTGCAGCCTTATGTTCGAGGTTGTTGTGGCCAACCAATAGGACAGATTTGTGCAATAATATTGTGTCCAAAACACATCACTTTTAAAATGAATGAAATAAATGAAAGAAGATAACACTATAATAATAACTTACAAAACCATTAAACAAAAATAATAAAAGAATTATTCATTTATATTCAATATTAAATATATGTATGTATTTAATTATTCAAAAGAAGGATTAAAACTATTTTACAAAATAAAGATATTACTTTCCTTTATTTAAAACTATTCAGTCCATTGGTTACTAAAAAAAACTTAAAAGCAAACACATTCAGTCAACTCAACAAATCTTAGATCTTATTTTTATGTTAATAGCACTTTCAGATATCACGAATGTTTAAGCCTAGTACATACTTTCTCGTGAAGTGAACGTTCGCCAGTGGAGAAAGTGAACTTTTGACATTGCTCACTGGTACACTCTTGTGAGTACGTTGTGAACATTTGAAACCAAATGTCAAAGCTTCACCAACAGTTCCCGTACATTTTGCACGTGAATTGCCCGTGAACGAAAACTCTCCACTTTGTTCTCCACTCAGCTTCACGAGCAAGTTCACAGGTGAACCAAAAACTGAAATTTGTATGGGTTCACGAGATGGTTCACAAGTATGTACTAGGCTTTATATTGAATTTCTTTGTAATTGAAGCATCTCTTTTTTCAACTCAAGCTTGGAAAGTTTGAGCTTGTTTTTTTCGTAATCATTTCTTTTTCGGTGCTCAAATTTGTCCTCATCCAATTTGTACATTTTTCTTTTAAATCATAGTTCCTTTTTTGATATTTTGCAATTATTGTCAAATTTTCTTTCATGTCTTTAAACATGGGACATGATTTTTTTTTGATATTCCATTTGGTTGTCTACTTGTTTTTTTTGTCGATATTCCGTCCATTTCTAGTTATTTTATTACAAGCTCTTCTGAAGGGGTGAACGAGCAGTGCTTCGAAGGTCTACCACCTGTCCCTGAAATTCTAATTTTAGTTTTCCTTAGCTTTGCCTTTATATAAGCTTTATGATCTGCCCATATCTACAAATATTTTTGATTTATTTATTTTTAATTTTTCCAGGCGTTTTTTCTTCTGCATTCTATTGTGACGAAAGTCTCTGCCACAAATTGTTGGATGTTTGCTTGGTCCTTAAGGTGGCGCTACAGTCCTGTGCGAACTAGGGCCTCACCCAACAAACTTCTCCATCTAGCTTGGTCCCTAGCTAAATGTCTCCAGTTACGCGCTCCAAGTTGGGTGAGGTCACCTTCTACTTGTGCGCGCCACATGATCCGCGGTCTTATTCTACTGCACTGTCCTGTGGGTGCGGATTCGAAGACTTTCCGGGCCGGAGCATTGGTTTCCATGCCCTCTACGTGACCCAGCCATCTCAGTCGTTGGACTCTTACCCTTCTGGCTAAGCTTACGTCGCTGTACAGCCCATACAGCTCGTCGTTCCATCTTCTCCTCCACTCTCCTTCGATGCATACGGGACCGTAGATCACACGAAGAACTTTTCTCGAAGCGACCCAAGGTGCTTTCATCCGCTTTTGTCATGGTCCATGCTTCTGCACCGTATAGCAGGACGAGAATAATAAGGGTCTTTTATGCAACACTTTGGTCCCTCGAGAGAGGACTTTATCACTCAACTGCTTTCTTAGTCCAAATAAACAGCGGTTAGCAAGAATTATTCTGCGTTTGATCTCAGCGCTGGTGTTGTTTTCTGCGTTTACAACGAAGGCTAGGTAGACGAAGTCCTTGACTACCTCAATGTCGATGGTGACGTTTTGACCAAGACGTTGGTGTTGTATGTCCTTTCTAGACGACAGCATGTACTTTGTTTTTCCCTCATTAACCGTTAAACCCATTTTTGCCGCCTCTGCCTTAATACTCACAAAAGCCCCATTGACATCACGCTGAGTTCTTCCGATTATGTCAATGTCATCAGCATATGCCAGTAATTGGACAAACTTTTGAAAGATAGTGCCACTATTCTTTCAAGCACAATGTTAAAATAAATCACATGAAAGCGCATCACCTTGTCTAAAACCTTTTTTGACATCGAAAGGTTGTGTTGAGTTGTTTCCAACCTTTATGGAGCAGCGTGAATTCTTCATGGTCATCCTGCACAAACGGGCGAGTTTGGCAGGGATGCCAAAACTAGACATGGCTCTATACAACTCGTCCCTGTAAATGCTGTCATATGCGGCCTTGAAATCGATGAAAAGATGGTGGGTGGCGATTTGGTTTTCCTGGCTACCATAACGTTTCACCCCGCAGCAAAATCTATGAGCCTGAATCCGTTGTCGGAAGTGTTGTCGTGCAGGCTGTTCTTCCCGATTATTCCACCAAAGATGTCTACCCTTCCTAGTTTGGCATTAAAATCGCCCAGGACTATTTTAATATCGCAGCTAAGGCACTGCTCATATGTTTTGTCTAGGTGCTCGAAGAACATATCTTTGGTGTTGTCGTCTTTCTCTTCTGTGGGGGCGTGCGCGCATATCAGGCTAATGTTGCCGAATTTAGCCTTGATGCGTATTGTCATGAGGCGCTCATTGATGCACCTATAGCTCAAGACTTCTTGCCTAAGTCTGGCTCCAATGACGAGCTGCATCCAAATCAGCACTGTTGGTTTTCGTTGTAGCAGTCACCATTGTAAATATCGCCGTTTTTCATCCTCTTTTTGTCCGGCCCATCCCAACGTATTTCCTGGATGGCGGTGATATCTGCTTTATAGCGGTCTAGGGCCTCCGCTAATTCTTCAGCCGCACGTGGTCTGTTAAGGGACATTCCACGTGCATATCCGAAGTTCGTTGTCCTTTATTCGTTTGCGTTGGTTGTCAACAGTAAATCCGTCCGTATCCGAGGCTTGTTGGTGCTTCGCAACTATGAAAGGATAAACCGCTCCTTACAGGCCTGGGCTCCGAATATGGCAAAGAAGTCCTATAAGGTGTTTACTAAGTAGTTCAACCTTACTGGAACTGTAAACGCCACCGTTGATTCCATCTCGAGAATTCGGCCGCTGCCGCCTGGATAAGGAGAGGTGCCTTAGTGGAAACACCTCTCCCCACCTCTCTCGTTTGCTGCCCCAACAACTTTCCACTGGGGCATGAACCCAATCTCCAGTTGAGGTACTAGGCACCCGATGTTCACCACGGGGAGGTGAGAGTAGGAGTTGGTAGACAGAGGTTGGTTTTGAGAAAAACCTGTGGACGCTTGTGTCCTCTTGAATGCACATGCCTACCATTTGAACATCTTGCTTGGCGTCCGGAGTTATCAAATGTCCCTTGGCCAAATCAGGATGAGCACACATAAACTCCACAAACATCTAAAACTGTTTTTGTTTTGTATGCACATTTCTTACCCTGAAATTCAACTTATTTGCTTAAATTGTTATTATAATTAAGATTTTCCAAAAAAAACTTTCCTTCTCAATTCCGTTATCACATTAGCTGTAGAAACAAATTGTCCGTATTAGAATGCTTTTGACGTTTAAAAACGTGTTGCCAGGTACGAAAATTCCACTTTTGGAATTGTCATTCCGAAAGTAGTAGATTTCATTCCGGTTTAGAAATAGAGTACAAAATATTCGTTTTCGGAAATTTTCACTTTCGGAAAGAAATACTGAGTAGGGCCCCTGATTGGAAAGAGCTTGTAGGACAACTTAGGAGTGGAATTGAGCTTTAAGCAAGGGATCAGATAAAAGACAATGCAGAAATTAATAGTTTATTGAACCTTGCGGGAAACTATGAGGTAATTTAAGATCTCAACCGCTAAAAGAACATAATTAGAAGTCATTTGTAGTTCAAAGTGGGTGATGGAAACATCCAAACTAACATGTTAAGAATAATTATTTTGAAGGTCTAAACTTCAGACATAAGTTAAAAGGAAAGGGAGAACCTGAAATTCATAAATTAGTTAAGATATAATAATATGACTGATAACAAAGGAAGAAATTAGTAATGTGACATCATAAAAAAAAATAATAAGTATCTGTGTCTAGACTCTGTCTAGAGTGCTTCGTTATTTTGTAGTGTCGATTTAAGAATCGACCTGGTGAGGTAGAGGCAACCTTTTGTATCCCCTTAGCTACCTACTGAGAGCTCTTGGAAGGTAGGAAAAAAAGGGGAACAGACCAGCCGTTTCGAAAAAGAAAGACGGAATTCGCTGAAAAACCGTTGATGATTTCGTTGAAATCCAGTTCTCGGAGTAAATCAAATCAGGGGAGAGAGCTTCGATAGACGGTTTTGTCCCATCGTGCCTATTTTTATAATTTTCATTTTTTGAAAATAAGCGCACTCATGTGCAATTTGTTACTATCAAAACTAAATAAATTATCAATGGAATTTCGAGGTTTGGGAATGTATATAGCTCGTAATTTTGATTTTCGAGAATTTGGTATAGTAAAATAGTTCCGGTGATTGTTCTATGCCATAGTCCTTTTCCTTTTTGTATGAGTCAATGAAAGAACCAACTCATTACCAAGACTAGGCTCTAAATCACCCGGATACACTTTCACCAATGCTTCTCCTGCAGCGTGCAAATTTTCGGCATCCATCTTCTCGATGTGATTCAGGAATCAGAAATGTAAATCTCGAACGTACAGCTTCATAGGCATGCAATCTTTCAGTTAGAGAAACGTATAGCTGGTTAATCACTATGATGAAGGCGGATACTTTGTATTTTTCCTTGGGTGACAGATTTGAGTCTTTCCCGCAATCTAGCGCATTCAACCTCACATTTCTCGTTCTGGTGCGGGTGCGTGATTGTACATATTCATCAGTATGGGGTTTTTTTTTGGCTGCTTCCATGTTTTTATCAAAATCATTTCGTTTATATTCCACGAATGATTCCAATGGTTATAGTGCACGCTTTGCCGATTCAATAATCATTTTAGGGTCTTGCAACATCTGGTTTCTAATTTTAAATAGCTCCAAGATATCGGTCCAAAATGTTGTAAACAAAGCGATTTCGAGACCACTCATCTTCTGTAGAAGGTGCGTTGCCATATTCCTCACGATGTCCTTTTGCTCTTTATTAGAAGATATGCTAGTAAGAGCTTCTTCAATTTCCGAATAGCCTTTGACTAAGGCTTTCGTAGCTTCAGCTCGACAAGACCAATGAGTGTCACTGAGCTTTTTCAAGATTAAAAACTGGCCGCTTTTCTTCTCCGATAATTTCCAAATCAGAAATCGGTGCCGCTCTGTACTGGCTGTGAGAAACGTGCACGAATTCTGCATCACAGAATTGAATAGCCGATGGACAAGAGTTAGCAGCTCCCTTTCCCACTAAATTGGGAGAATGGCCACAACAAGGTACGAAAGCCAATTAATAAGGTCTCCTACCCGCCCCGGTTGCCATCTAATCAATGTAGCCCTGTTTCGAATTTAAAAAAACTCAACATCTAAAAAATGATAAGTTTCAGCTTCATTTTCAAATCAAATTTGTGTATCGATTCCATATATTCTACATACTCTGTGTTGGCTTCTCGACTGATGCTATTTTTTCTTTAAAAATTCAAACTGTCCAATTCAAATTGCTTCAAAACCCAATACACGAAACAACTAGAAGAACTAGTTTGTCGTGCGCTTGCAATCGGTTGAGTTTGAGCAAAATTGACATCAGGCTAGAGCGTCAAACGACCTGTTTAGATGAGTTGTGTTCGTTCCATGGGTAAATTCAGATTTAATCAAAAAATATTTTTTTTCGTGGCGCATGGAACACAATTGGATCTGTGTTTTTTTTGTTATCATTGGATTTGTGTAATTTCGTGTACATTTTTTGGAAATCTGCCGAAAAATCTAGATCTGCAGATTTGACCTCAAATCAAAAACAAATCAATTTATTTCACCCTATCTAATGCAAAAAGATCTAGATCAAAAATAAATTGATTTATTTTGTCCATTAGAACCCCAATTACACTCTCTCATTTCAATGAAATCATCTTTCCAAAGAGCATAACACAACACTCACTTTGAAAATAAGTACTCAATTATTTCCAATGATGTCCGTTGCGTAAAGAAGTTTCATTTATTCCACTGACGTTTGATACTGACTTTCTGTCATCTTTATCAGATAAGTCAGTATTCAAATTTCCTTAGCCGATTGCTATAATATGTGCAGCTTTTAAACAACAGAAGAGCTTAAAAATAAAACAATTTTCAAATGCTTACCACACAATTATCGAAAATAATTTGACATTTAAATTCTTCACAGAATTTGATTATCTAAAAGTGGATACTTCACCAAGCTGTCAAACCTTAAACCTATAAAACATTTTCTTTTTTACTCGTTTACATTTATTATCAAGAAAATAAGTTAACTGAAAAACGTATATATAGAAAACAATCAAAAGGCAAATCTTCTACATTTTAAATTTGACATCAGATCCTCTCTGTTAAGCTCTGATAACATGTTGTATATTATGTATACCTATCATTAACCTCTTAGAGACCTGTCAAGTGTTTAAGGTTTATTGAAGCGATTGTTAGCAGATGATCCTTAATTTTAAGATAATTTACCTGAGTAAAGAAAAATATTTTATTTAGAAGATTGATTGGTCAAAGTAAACAAAAGCGGGTATAAAAGCTGGCCAAAGACCTTGTACCTCATCTTGTGTGGTATAGAAAAACGACAACAACGACGACATCAAGGACTAAGGACAGATTCCATTTTAAAGGACAGAAGACCAGCCACACTCAAATACACTTTCAATCTTTCATTGAATAGAAAGCAAGACATGCCATTAGAAGGCAATTTCCATTGTTTACTCTGTAAATATACATACGTTTACATGTGTATGTTTGTTTGTGAGGATGTATATTTTGAACGGGGACAAGGGTTGCCACATCTTAAACTAGTTAAAGAACCAAAAATTGGAACCGAAAAAATAGCCGAATATCAATGGCAAAATCCTGAAAACTTTAATCACAATCACAATCCCTGAAAACTAAAATTCGGCTCAAGATTAGATTTGGGCTATTTGTAGCCCAACTATAATTATTCTGTCATATTAAAGTTAAATAAATAAATTAGGTGTCAAAGCAGTCCATTGAGAACTAGGGCCTAGTGACTTACAACTCTCGACCATTCCTGTGTGCGACTTATGTTGTCAGGGATAGAGGGGACCTTCGGTTTTTAGCCGAATCCGGAATAATTTGAGAAAGCACTTTCTCATGACAAGAATTACTCTTGTAGAATGTGTCAATCCCTCTTAAGAGTCGGTACTCGTAAAACGGAACTGAAGACCACTGCCATGACAGTCCTACCCACTTACCATCATGCCACGGGTACTTCGTCATAATGAAGTTGTTGGAGGGAATTTTGGAAAAAATAGCCCAATTTACCACAAATAGCCAAATATGGCAAGCCTAGTGTGGACCTTTACATACCATTTTCCTTCACTCTCTCTCTTTTTGAATTGTTCCTTTGCTTGATTGATGGTTCATTTTGGCGGCCCTCTGTATTTGAGTTTGTCCGTAACTCCGTATCTAACGGAACGCTCATACATTTTGCTCACTTCCCCATAGATGTCAATAGCAAACGATTTTTTAAGTGGATATTTTTTAAGCTCCCGGGGATGGTGGTTTCGAAAGAATAATAAAAAAAATACTTTTATAGAGAGATTTCCATTTACAATGGAATACACAAGAATCAGGATAAGGGAGTAAAAGGAGAAATAGCAATGGCAGCGAAGCACCCTGGTCGATTAGAACCATTTACTGATTTTAATGTTGTCTTGATCCTGAGTTTCTGAAGCAGAACAACAAAATAAAAGCATTCCTTTCAGCAATGATGATGGATGTTGTACATTGTGAATTATTCAAGAAAATTGTCAAAAAATAAACTCCACGCTTTTTTATTTAAACCTACGTTCACATTGATCAATTGAATTATTATTTTTGGCTTATTTTATGCTGGTAGTCAGGGTTTTTGGAGTGGTTCGGCTGTGTTGAAAAATATTATTATTTGAACGTTTTAATCTTTGGTGTATGGGGGTTAATCGAGAGAAAAATTGTATATATTTAAGGGGATGAAATTGATGAGATAATTATTATAAATTGTTTATTGGTTTGATAAATGATAATCAGCAAAAAGAATTTAAATTAAAACACACGACTAACATTCATTTTGTTTGATTTTATTTTGCAATGAATAGTGGAGCCAGAAAGTTGGGGTAAGATATCACAAAGGTTGTAGTTGTGTTTTTTCAGCTGTGTAAGAGTTCTAATAGAATTGGACCGAAAGCAAGATGAAAGTAACTCAGATAACAAATCCTAAGGACTCCGTAGGGAGGTTGGCCGCCATCCTAGAAAAATCGTCATTTTGAGAGCAAAAGAGAAAACAGATTTGCTATTTGTTGTGATTGCTATCCGTTGATTTTTAGTAGCACAATTGAGGCCGCGCAAAAGTGGTGTAACCCACAATTTTTGTTGATGGCTTTTCTGGTAATACATACATTCCTTAAACACCTATCTTACTTACTTATTTAAGGTAGTCCGAGGTATACCTGGGCCTCAATCAACATGCGTCTCCAGCCAACTCTGTCCCTAGCTAGCTGTATTCAGTTTTGCACACCAAGTTGGTAGAGGTCTTCACCCACCTGGGTGCGCCACCTGAGTCGCGGTCTTCCTCTACTGCGCCGTCCCTCGGGATTGGATTCGAAGACCTTCCGGGCTTGAACGTTGATGTCCATCCGCTCTACATGACCTAGCCATTTTAGCCGTTGGACTTTAATTCTGCTAACTAGGTCAGTGTCGCTGTACAGCCCGTACAGTTCGTCGTTATATCTTCTCTTCCATTCTTCATCTATGCGTACGGGACCAAAAATCACCAGAAGAATTTTTCTCTCGAAGCTTCCTAAGACGCTCTCATCTTTCTTTGAACGGGTCCAGTCCTCAGCGCCATAAATGAGAAACGGGATGATGAGTGTCTTATAGATGGTGATTTTAGATGCTCGAGATAGGACTTTACTTCTCAATTGCCTTCTTACTCCAAAGAAGCAGCGATTTGCAGGAGTTATTCTTCGCTTGATTTCAGCGCCCATCTTCTTCGCATCCGTCGCAATGCTCAAAAACGCTCCACTGACATCACGCTTTCATCTTCCAATTATGTCAATATCATCTTAGTATCCGAGTAATTGGATGGACCTTAAAAAGATTGTGCCTCTTACTTACTTAAGGTGGCGCTACAGTCCTGTGTGAACTAGGGCCTCACCCAACAAACTTCTCCATCTAGCTCGGTTCCTAGCTAGATGTCTCCAGTTTCGCGCTCCAAGTTGGGTGAGGTCACTTTCCACTTGTGCGCGCCACCTGATCCGCGGTCTTCCTCTACTGCGCTGTCCTGTGGGTGCGGATTCCAAGACTTTCCGGGCCGGAGCATTGGTTTCCATGCGCTCTACGTGACCGAGCCATCTAAGTCGTTGGACTTTTACTCTTCTTTCTAAGTCTACGTCGCTGTACAGCCCGTACCGCTCGTCGTTCCATCTTCTCCTTCACTCCCCTTCGATGCATACGGGACCGTAGATCACACGAAGAACTTTTCTCTCGAACAGACCTAAGGTGCTTTCATCCGCTTTTGTGATAGTCCATGCTTCTGCACCGTAAAGCAGGACGGGGATGGGAAGGGTCTTATATAGCGACACTTTGGTCCCTCGAGAGAGGACTTTACCACTCAATTGCTTTCTTAGTCCAAAGAAACAGAGGATAGCAAGAGTTATTCTGCATTTGATCTTAGCGCTGGTGTTGTTTTCTGCGTTTGCAGCAGATCCTAGGTAGAAGAAGTCCGTCTGTCGTTACGTCTGTCGATAGTGACGTTTTGACTAAGACGTCGGTGTTGTATGTCTTTTCTTGACGACAGCATGTACTTTGTTAAGCCCTCATTAACCGTTAAACCCATTTTTGCCGCCTCCGTCTCAATACTCCCAAGAGCGCCATTGACATCACGCTGAGTTCTTCCGATTATGTCAATGTCATCAGCATATGCCAGTAATTGGACAGACTTTTGAAAGATAGTGCCTCTAGTGTTGACAGGGGAGCTCTGCACTATTCTTTCGAGTACGATGTTAAAAAATTCGCATGACAGCGCATCGCCTTGTCTAAGAACCTTTTTTGACATAGAATGGTTCTGTTAAGTTGTTTCCAACCTTATGGAGCAGCGTGAATTCTCCAAATCTCTATTTTCCATCCTGCAAAAACGGACGAGTTTGGCAGGGATGCCTAATCTATACATGGCTCTATCCTGTAGATGCTGTCATATGCGGCCTCGAAATCGATGAATGATCTTGGTTTTTTCCAGGATCTGCCGTAAGGCAGACATATCAGATTGTTGACGATGGGTTTTAGACGTTTACATATTACGGAAGAGAAGATTTTATAGTCAATGTTAAGTAGACTGATTCCTCTATAGTTGGTGCAGTTTAGAGGGTCTCTTATTTTCAGGATCGGGCAAACAATACTGAGGTTCCATTCATTGGGCATGCATTCTTCCGACCATATCTTACGGATAAGTTGAAGCATGCTCCTAACCAACTTATCTCCAGCTGCTTTAAAGAGCTCGGCATTTAAGCCATCCTTGGCTACAAGGAGGGAGTCGTCCGAGTCGATGTTAGCTCCTCGGAAAGCATTCATGATGCTGGAAGCGTGCCTGGCGTCGATCGCAATATTGTCTATCTGGTTGACGGTAGATTGATCTGGAGAACTGCAAGTTCCTTTGTGGATGTTGAGGTGTGGAAAACGCGTAAAAGTGGTAAGCTCATCTATAAACGAACTCGCATTACAACATCTCCATAACCACACACATGCTAAGCAGAAGAATACGGTTATTGTGAATAAACACTTCA
The DNA here is from genome assembly GCF_945859685.1 of Eupeodes corollae. Lineage (NCBI taxonomy): Eukaryota > Metazoa > Arthropoda > Insecta > Diptera > Syrphidae > Eupeodes > Eupeodes corollae. The sequence continues at coordinate 105,334,896 of NC_079147.1, forward strand.
CAATAGCGAATCAGAGGATCCCTCTCTTAAAGAGGACTGGCACTATAAAATACCTGGGTTTAGAGTTTACCCCAGATGGAAAATGCAAGTTCAAGTTTGTCACTGGGGGGGCTCTTTTAAACCCCAGCAACGCCTGCATGTGCTAAGAACAGTGTTGATTCAACAACTGGATCACCGTCTTACCTTAGGAAAAATACATATAGACGCATTAAACAAGTTAGATAGAAGAACTAGAGCGAAAGAACAAAAATGCATAGATTTGTTTCATGACACCCCAAATACGTACTTCCATGCCGATACTGCTGATGGTAAGTATGATAAACGGAAACTATAATCAGACTATTGCGACTAAGTCTACCTTACCTTGAGCAGAATACCATCGCCAACACTTTCCTGGCACATGAAATTAAATTGCTGTTAGACGACTGAACATTTCTAGACACAACATCAGATCCAAGGAAGAACTGTGCAACTATTGGGGGAATAAGCTCCGTTGGGTTCGCGAACCATAAATGCTTCTTACTGGTTGTAATTTCATCCATTATATTAAGACCCAAATCAACGCCCTCCTCACTAGATCAATAACTTCTCGAGGAAGAGAAAATCACGACAGGTCATGTCAAGCACGCTACAGAAGAAACGCGACTCTCAATCACATAGCTCAGCAATGTTCATGAACGCACAGCAGTCGTATAGAGAGACACAATAGAATAATAAAATTCACACAAATTCCACAGTTCCACAGGTCAGCAGCAATACAAATTTCAACAAAACAGGGACTATGCTCAAAGTTTTTCGAAACAGATACGATGGATTATCTGTATGTCACATAAATGCTCAAAGTCTGCTCAAACACTTGGATGAATTTAAAAGTACTTTCAATGATTTCAAAATGGACATCATTTGCGTATCTGAAACATGGTTGACCGAACAAGTTGATAGCTGCTTATTGAGCACCGGTAACTTTAACGTTTTCAGATCTAATCGTACTGTTTCTAGGGGAGGGGGAGTGGCTATTTTCATAAAAAATGTTTCAAAAGCAAGTTAATAAGGAGTACAGACAATAATAGTGGATTGCAATACCTATTTATAGAAGTCACTTGTGCATCCAATAAATGTCTGATTGGTGTTATCTACAAACCTCCTAACATAACAGACACAAACGTCATTACAGACATTCTAGAGGAAGTAACACCTAACTTTAACCACATAATTATTGCAGGAGACTTTAATATTGATCTATTAGATAAACATAACAGTAGGACCAAAAATTTCAACGAAAATCTATTATCCATCAACCTTTTTCCAATTAACACTGATCAACCCACGCATTTTACTTCGTCTAGCTCCACTCTACTTGATACATTCCTGGTCAATCAACCACATCTTGTGAACTTCTATGGGCAGCTTGATGTTCCCGGATTTTCCAAGCATGACTTAATTATCGCTTTTTATAACATTAACCTAAATCCGACCTCAGAAACAGAAAGCATTTCATTTAGGAATTTCAATGCAATCGATATGCAATCATTGGTAACAAGTATATATAACTCTAATTTAGAAAATATATACTACATCTCAGACGTAGATAAGCAAGTTTATTTCTTTACTAACAAAATTAATGACCTTTTTGACACCTTTGTGCCAATCAAAAACCCTGAAATAGGATGGTACGCTAGTTACATTGATAAACTTATTCTGAAAAGAAATATAGCTTACAAACGTTGGAAAAATTTCAAGTTACCACTGTTGTTCATGCAGTACAAAACGTTAAGAAATGCAGTGAATATTCAAATCAGAAATTCCAAGCGAAGATTTTTTGCGTCGAGATTTAACAATGTTTCTTCCAAAAAATTGTGGCAGAACTTAAAATCTCTTGGTATTACTACGAAACAAAAGATTGCTGAGGTTGACTGTGACGTAAATGAACTAAACAAACAGTTCGTAAGTTCTGTTTCTGACACAAATAATGGTGTTGCGTTTGACACAAACTTTGAAAGAAGTAATGAGCTTCTCTCAAGTTTCAGTTTTAAAAGAGTTTTTGAAGTTGAGGTATTTAAGGCCGTAAAAGACATAAAATCGGACGCTATTGGACTAGACAATATGCATCCTAAGTTTGTAAAAATTATTCTTACTTTTATATCTCCTTTCTTGACACATATCTTTAATTCAATATTAACAAAGTCCTGTTACCCGGCACTATGGAAAGCTTCAAAAATATTGCCAATTCTTAAACAGTCTAATTCGCAACAAAAAGAATACCGACCAATTTCTATCCTACCATTCATTTCAAAAGCGTTTGAAAAGATCGTTAGTCAGCAGATAACAGCATTCTTGGAAACACGGAATTTAATTACACCGACGCAATCTGGCTTTAGACCGAAACACAGCTGTACGACTGCGCTTCTTAAGATAAGCGACGACATACGACAACAAATCGATAATAATAAAGTCACAACTTTGGTTCTCCTTGATTTCTCTAAGGCGTTCGACACTGTTTCACATGCAATTCTTCTGAAAAAACTGAGTTCTTTTTTCTTCTTTGAAAACTCAGCCTTAGCCCTCATAGCACAGTATCTAAGCCATCGAACTCAGGCTGTTTTTGCTAACTCTAGGCTGTCGGATTTCTTCCCTACCCCTAATGGTGTGCCCCAGGGATCGATTTTGGGACCACTCTTATTCACACTTTTTAATAATGACCTTCCATCTGTACTCCGGCATTGCAAAATTCATATGTATGCTGACGACGTTCAAATTCATTTGAGCTACAAAATCGGCATGGTTGAAGACGCAACTGCCAGAATAAATGAAGATTTGATGTGTATAAACCAGTGGTCCAGGGAGAATCATCTTAAACTTAACCCTAAGAAATGTCAGGCAATCGTCATCAGTAACACTGCAATAGATACTTCTTATTTCCCTAGTATTGAACTTGAGGGGAAAACGTTAAGCTACGTTAGAACAGTTAAGAATCTTGGGATTGTTTTTAACCAGAAACTTACATGGGACGATCACTTGACTTGTGCCGTTGGTCGAATATATGCTGCTTTGCGGGTTTTATATATATCTGCCAGTTGTCTTCCAGTCTCAACAAAAATGACTATAGCAAAATCTCTTGTCCTACCAATACTTTTCTATGGCAGTCCCATTTTCTGTGCCCTTGACAGCGCTAATAAACGAAAACTTCAAGTCGCGTTTAATAATGTTGTTCGCTTTATTTATGACTTGCGACGGTTCGATCATGTTTCGATGCAAGCAAGTAGTGTTTTCAACATGACCTTCAACAACTACATAAACTATCAAACTTTGACATTTCTTTTTAGACTTATTCATACTAGATCTCCTGAATATCTATACGAAAGGCTTAGGTTCCCAGTATCACAAAGAAGTAATGTTCTAATTGTGCCTTCTTTCAAATTCAGAAATTCAAAACAACAGTTATTTGTACACGCTGTTGCCCTATGGAACTCCTTGCCTGCTAACCTGAGAGGGATACACAGCAGCACTCGTTTTGAGAACTCTTTAAAGAACTTATACAAATGCTGAAAATGTTTCCAAAATAAAAATCACTTTGTCTTAGAATTTAAAAATTTATGTTATTTAATTTTTCATCATGACCATTTATCTAAAAATAAATTTTCTCTTAACTTCAAGCAAATTGTAAATTTAGCATAAGATTTTGATTCCTCTTTTTAATTTGATAAAATTTAAATCTGAACATAATAAGTATTAAAAATAAGACTCTATGTTTTAAAATGCTTAATGATAATAAATAAATACAATAAATACAATTAAAAGAAACGTCAACACAATGAGGCTCTATACCGTCGAGGAGCCCATCATTCTAACACCTGAACTGAAGGTCCACACAAGGCGGACCTCATAATTAAAGATGACGCACTAGTCATTACTGACTCATACTCACCAGACTCAACATAACAAGCATAACAGTGTTCATATATGCGTTTCACCCCGATGTAATTGTTCGGCTCATCAGAAAATCTTGTCTTGAGGCATATTTTCCCAAATAAATCGAGATTCCATTTAATCCAAGCTACATAGAGCAACTGTGAATTATATAGTTGCTACAAGTCTTCAAGGAAGATAAATTGTAGCTATTTTTATTGCCTATGGGACTTTTGAAGTTGCTTTCATGTGTCGACGGTCTTCTATGTGTTAGTTGTGTTCAGAATGCATGAAATTCAACTTCTATTTCCAGTCTTTAAGTTTACCAACATTCCTGAAAATTCTAAAATAGTATATATGTATACGAAAATGATAAGATTTTCAATATTCAGAAGACTGCAATAATTTCCGATTCCCGTCATTTAGAAGGTTTTCTACCAGCCGGTTGCTTTAAAGTCGACATTCAGTTAATCATCTACGTGGCCTATGTCGTTAGTGAGACAGTTGCACCGTATAAAACCAGAAAACGTTGATTTGGTGTCAGCTGCAGGAGCTGTTTTTTTGGCGACTGATGAATAGCCGGAAGACGTTTCGTTGGAATCCTTAAGTACTATAGAATTTTAAATATCCATGTTTAGATTAGTCATAAGTAAATGAAATTATTTACCTTATTTGCCTGCATACTCTGCCGTTAATGCTGCTGGGCGTTGGACTATTAATGTCTTTCACTTTACTTCAGGCTTCGAATAACAATTTACAAATAAAGGCTAACGTTTGTGGTTGAAAACATTGATATTAAGAGAAATATATCTAATATAAAATAAACTCACCTGGGAATTAGCGCCCTTGTTTTGAGTAAATCTTCCAAATTTCTTGGGAGAAGATGCTTTCTGTATCTTGGTTTATAATCGGCAGCATCCGAAGTGAAAATACTAAGTAGAAGCTAAAATGGTTGATTATTATTCTTATTTACATTTTTTTGTCTCCTTGACATTTTAAAAGTAGGTACTTATTAAGAATTCGTTTTTTAAAGATGGTTCCGCATTAACAAGAAGCCACATTCCATGCATAAAATGACGTTCGAATAAAGTAAAATGTATTTAAAACAAAGATTTTTACATTTCCCAAATTTATTGAGGGGAAATACCAGATTAGCGCTTGTCAAGTATATTATTGGAATAATTCATAGCTGAAACAAAGTTACTTAAATATTCTTCTGTTTACAAGATTCTTTTTTTAAACGTACCTACACCTACTGGAACTCCGAGTCTCATTGTTTTCTTTTGGTTTAACTTTTTTTCCAATTAAATACATTTGTGGCTCTTAATTGTCAACATTTTTGATCTGAAAATAAATAAATTCTGTGTATTCTCGTCGTGTTCTGAGTTTTTAGCATTAACTGTCGTCTTTTCTTCTATCCCTGCCCAGTTACGTTTAGTGTATAATAAAAAAAAAACTAAATCACACACAAAAAAATTGTGTTTAGCTAAAAATTTGCGCAGCAAAAATTTATAAATCAAAACTTATCACTCAAACCAAAAAAAATAATAATATCGAAAAAACAGTCAACAGCAATACAAACAAAAAGAAACATACATACATAAGGGGAAAAAAGTTTAACAAAAAAGTACCTACATAATGTTAGAGCATAACAAGTGACATTTCCTTCCTCACTCTCTTTTAATTTTTGTGTACAGTTGAGTGGCTCAGCAGATGCATGCATTGGGCTACGCTTTTTGCAAGCTCGCTCAATGCTGTGTAGTGTTAGTACACTTAAACAAATGGATTGTAAATCATTGTTTTAATTGTTAAGGTCCGGACCAATTAAACGCCACTAATAAAGGCATAAAACTAGTTTGAGGTTCTATTGTAAGAGACCTTTTAAATAATCTTATATATGTAGTGATTTGCTTAGAAATTCGTATGCTTTGATTTTTTATTTCTATTTTATATTCTAATCAAAATCGGCTAAAAGAGTGTTCGCGACTTTTGTGTTGTGATTTTTTATTTTGCAGGTAAATTATATTTCAGAAGTATGGATAAAAAAATCTCCGCGCGAGTTACATATGATATAGCAGCAACTACAATGCAACCGATAAGTGCAGCGTCGGCAATGAAGGGTCAACAGCACGATCAACCAAAAAGTGCAGCATCGGCTAATAACGGTCAACAGCACTTCCAACCAATAAGTGCGGCATCAGCAATAAAGGGTCAACAGCTCAATCACCCACTAAATGCAATGTCAGCATTAAAAGAATATAAAAGCAAAGTCATAACCGATCAGCGGAGCCCAATAATACGTATGTAACCCCAATGATCGCAGCGACGCTTGGACGGCGGATCATTCTGGTTTCTTAGTTTGTTATATTTAATATTAATAAATAAAGCGTAAGAGGCCTGTGGCCCAATAAAGAATAAATAAAAAGTTTTTTTTCTTTTCTGTGGTCACATAAAACATAAATGGCGCAGTCGGTTGTCCTCTATAATATAAATTAGAGGATAGTGAAACGAAAAAAAAAGAAATCTCAGTGTTTTGTTTTAGAAATAAACTTTTCAATAAAAAGCAATAACCACGGATTATCAAAGTGTATGTGATTATAATAAAGTGACTTTAAGAAGCTAATAATCGCATCCGAAACCAATAACCACGGAATATCAAAGTGTATGTGATTATAATAAAGTGACTTTAAGAAGCTAATAATCGCATCCGAAACCAAAAACCTTGTGTTATCGAAGTGAAAACTGTGATTATAATAAAGTGACTGTAAGAATCTAATAATCACTTTAAAAAATTAAAAAACCAAAATGGAACAACCTATAATGGAACAATGTCTACTAACACTGACTGAAATTCTAAACAGTCAGAATAATGCAGTGCGGAACATAAGAGTTACAATAGAAAAACGTTTAAAATATGTAGAGAACTTTACGGGAAAGCAAGGCACGTTACCTTCTTTTATCGCGACGATAGACCAAATTATAGAAGAATTTGGACCGGTAAATATTAACGAAGTGTTTGCTGTTACCTACAATGAGAAAATCGGAGGAATCGCAAAGAACTTCCTAGCAATTGAAGCACCAGCATCGTGGGAGGAATGCAAGCAAAAACTGAAGATACACTTCCGGCCAACCAAAGACGAAGCAACAATCCTGAGAAGCATTAATAGTATAAAGGTATATAGTATAAGTCAATTATTAGATAAGATACAAAATATTATTAATTATATAACAGAATGTGCAACATTCAATAAAAATGGTTTAGAAATTGCTAACTGTCTAAATAGTGCATTAATTCTAAAAATAAAAGATGTAACAGCAGGAGCTTTAGCTGCAGAGATTTACAATGAATACAATTTATCAAAAATTAGAACAATTTTGTTTAAATATATAGGTCAGGATGAATATAATTTACGATCTGAAAGAACACACAACATTGAACCTAGAAATCATTTCCAAAACACAACTCCTCAAAATTTCCAAAACAACAGACACAATTACACTAATCCAAATAAAAACAATACTAACACTAATCAAAATCCTTTTAAAAACAATAATTACACTAATCAATATCCTAATAGAAACAATAACTACACGAATCAAAATCAAGTTAATAGAAACAGTTATCAAAATCAACCTAATGGGAATAGCCCGACAGGACAAATAAGAAATAATAATGCATCAGGCCAAGCTAGAAATAATGGGTATAATAACCATCCCCAAAACATTCAAAATTCAGGTCAACATAGATCAAGACAGGCTAGAATAGAACCTATGGAAGTAGACTATTTAAGTAATAAAGATGAAACCAATCAAATAGAGAATCACGAGTTTTTTATCAACTAGCCTCGGATTCAAGAAAAATGTGCATACAATTAACTTTTGAAAAAACAGACTATATAGCAATGATTGACACAGGATCAACCATTAGCCTATTAAATTCAACTAGAGTTCCCTCAAATCTTTACGAATATATTAACGATACACCAATTCAAATTAATACTATTAATGGTGTTGTTAACGAAACAGCACAAGTAAAAACAAAATGTCCAATACAATTTAATCAGCCTTGCAATGCAAGAATGAAATGGACAAAAGTAGAATTAAATAAACCTTACGATTTCCTAATAGGAATGGATTGGATAAGGAACAATGCAAAAACTATAGACTTAAAAAATGAGGAAGTTATTTTAGTAAATGGTATACATCTTCCATTCTTAACCACATTACTTGAAGAAGTTAATGTGTTGGAAACAAGTGAAGTTTGTAACATTCAAACAAATCACCTCAATGAAATAGAACAAGAGTCTGTAGAAAAGCTTTTAAATAAATATAAAAAATTGATTTTCAAAGAAGGCGATCAATTAACAAACACTACTACAGTAGTTCACGAAATAAAAACTACCACAGACCAACAAATTAACTCTAAACTATATAGGTATCCACCAAAACATGAAGTCGAAGTACGTAGGCAGATGGAAGAAATGGAGAAACAAGGAATCATTCGAAAGAGTAACAGTCGTTACAGTTCACCAATAATAGTTATTCCGAAAAAACTTGACAATACCGGCATACAAAAATACAGGATTGTCGTTGATTATAGAAAGTTGAACCAAGTAACCGTAGATGATAAATACCCAATTCCCAATATAGACAGCATATTGGATAAGTTAGGGAAATCACAGTACTTCAGCACATTAGATCTGGCAAAAGGTTACCACCAGATCTTAGTTGCACCAGAAGACATTGAAAAGACAGCGTTCGTTACTCCAGCGGGTCTATATGAATACATCAGGATGCCATTCGGGTTAAAGAATGCACCTGCAACGTTTCAGAGACTTATGAACAATATCTTACGTGATTATATAAATAAAATATGCGTAGTCTACTTAGACGATATTTTAATATTCTCTACAACATTAGAAGAACATATGCATTCTCTAGAAAAAATATTTAAAAAATTACAAGATCATAACCTTAAAATACAAGCAGATAAGTGTAGCTTTATGAAAAGAGATACTGAATTTCTCGGTCATATTTTGACTAAGGAAGGGATTAAACCAAATCCTAACAAAGTAAAAGAAATTGATAACTTAAAGATACCAAAAACAGAGAAACAACTTAAAGGTTTCCTAGGGATGACTGGGTACTACAGAAAATTCGTAAGGGATTATGCTAAGATTGCTTATCCTATGATAAGATATTTGAAAAAAGGTGAAACAATTAATATTAAAGACCCTCAATATATTTCAGCATTCGAAAACCTTAAAGATTTAATAACTTCACACCCAATTTTAAAATATCCCGAATATGACAAACCCTTTGTAGTTACAACAGACGCAAGCAATTATGCCATTGGCGCTGTTCTATCTCAAAACGGGCACCCGGTATGCTTCGTATCCAGAACCCTTAATAAACACGAACAAAAGTACAGTGTAACAGATAAAGAGTTCCTGGCAATTGTTTACTCAGTCAACTATTATCGACCATATTTATATGGAAATCATTTTAAAATTGTAACTGATCATATTCCAATAAAATATCTAAATAGCAAATATAAAGGAAAGGAGTTCTCCCAACGAAATCAAAGATGGCTTTTGAAACTTCAAGAGTATAATTTTGAAATCGAATATTTAAAAGGGAAAGAGAATAAAGTAGCAGATTTCCTAAGTAGATTAGAAAACACTCCCAAAATAAACGAGGATAATGATTCAGAATCTAATATGGAGCTTACGGAAACAATTCATTCAGTCGAGGAACAGCATTTAGATCATATAGGAATAAAAGAGGAAATTGTTAACAAATATAAAACGCAATTAATCCTAACTTACAGTAGAATAACAAACGAAATAGAAATATTGCATGAACGTAGAATTATATATCTGAATCCTCTTGAAGGAGTGGACAAAATAAAAGATGTTCTAATTAGAGTAACTAAGAAAGGAACAACAGGTATATATTCTGAGGTAGAAGATCATGACTATAATAAAGTTCAACAAGTTATAATTCAATTATTCTCTATGAACAACAAAATAAAATTCATTAAATGTACTAAAAGAGCAGCCGAAATCAAAACCGAGGAGGAGATTCACAAACAGATTTCCCTCTATCACACTAAAGAATCTATGCACAGTGGTATAAACGAAACATACTACACGCTGAAAGAAAAAATTTTTTTTCCTAAACTTCACGAGCAAATACAGATAGTAATTAACAATTGCAAAAAGTGTCAGGAAATAAAATACGATAGGAATCCCATTAAACCAAAATATAACTTAACAGAGACCCCAAAACATAAAAATGAAATAATACATTTAGATATATTTCACATTGAGAAAAAAGCATTTCTAACTATAATCGACAAACTTACAAAATTTGCAGTAGGGTATGTAATAACCGATAGAAATTGGAGAAGTAAAAAAGCAATTATTATTGAACATTTCTCAAAATTCGGTAAACCAAAAAAAATAATATCAGATAACGAATTCAAATCAGAACATATTTTAGATTTTCTTAATAGAAGCGAGGTCGAAATACACTTAACGAAACCTAATAGCCACACAGGGAATGCGGATATTGAAAGATTGCATTCAACTATTTTAGAAAAAATAACAGGCATTGAAGAAAAAGATTTATCAATAGAAATGAAATTGCAATTAGTTCTAGATAATTATAACAACAGATATCATTCCACGATAAAAACCACACCTAAAATAGCTAAAGAAGAAATTGATGAATTAGTACTTTATGAAAGAATGCAACAAACGAAAGTTAAGAAAATTAACAAACTTAATGAAAAACGCGAAACATATTCAGAAAAAAGAGAAGTAGGACCAATCAAAAATTACAAAAATGTTCGACATAAAGAACAACCTAGATATAAAATTAAAAATCTCAATAACGTACACATTAGCAATATTAAAAGACCTTATAAATTTTCAGGTAATAATGCTCCTAGTACTATTAGTAGCACAAACAACACAAGGCATACTTCAAACAACACTAATTAATGAACAAACAGGTTATTTAAAAATAAAAATTAAAGATCTAGAAATTACTAACCAAACAAATACAATTCTACATATTATAGACCCAGAAGAAATTCTGAACACAATAACACTCATACAAACTAACATTAAACACTTACAGATCGAAAACAAAGATATGATATTTAAAGACATAGAAACAATTATAGCAAAAATTAAGTCGATTACACCTAAAGAACAGAGAAGATTTAGAAGAGGTTTAATAAACGTAGTCGGAAACATAGAAAGATGGCTCTTCGGAACCATGGATAATGAAGATAGAGAACAAATTTGGAACTATTTAAGAATATCACAAGAAAACAGCCATAATGCAATTGATGCAATAAATGAACAAATTAAAATAAATAAAAATTTTAATGAATCGATAGAAACATTAAAAAAAACAATTTTAGATGATAGAGAAAAAATACTGAATACTTATAACAGAATACAAAATTCTATTTCAAAAATTGTAAAAAACCAATTATTTTTAGATCAAATGACAAAATTACGTTTTATAGAAAATAAAGTAAATCAAATTCAAGATAATGTTGTATCAGCAAAATATAATATAATACACCCCAGTATATTGACATTGGAAGAACTAAATGAATATGAAATTGATTTGCATAAACTTAAATTAATTAAAATGGGTGTACTAGAATACAAAAACAAATTTCTCATAATCGCCATTAAAATTCCAAGAAATTATGTAACAGTAGAACAAAAGTTAATTTTACCTTTACCAAATGATAAACATTTTGAAATTGATTACGAAAACGAATATATAATAGAAATTAATAATAAAACATTTGTATACCAAAATGATGTAACTGTGCAACAATTAAAACCAAGTAAACATTGTATCCTAACTAAAGATTGTAAATTGAGACATAACAACAAAACTCAAATACAAATAATAGATGATGAAACTTTAATTGTAAAAAATGCATACAAAGAAAAATTAAAACATAATTGTGATGACAGAGAAATTGTATTAAACAACAATTATCTTATTAATTTTTTTAATTGTCAAATATATTTGCTAAAAGAAATTTTTTATAATAACAAAACAATTGTTCAAGAAAAATATTTTTACCCCGAAAATAATTTTAATACTTCTTTAAAGAAAACCATCACTTTTGATGATATTGTTTTAAATAATTTTGAAAATATAAAAGAAATTAATGAGTTAAGATTTCATAAAAATATATCATATGTAATAAACATTAGCATGATTATAATGATTATTTGTATATCAGTAAGCATAACCTATTTTTGCAATAAAATGTATAATAAAACATACAATGTAAAACAAGTAAATTATAGAATTCAGGAGAATTCTTACTCAAACCGAGGAGGAGTTACATATGATATAGCAGCAACTACAATGCAACCGATAAGTGCAGCGTCGGCAATGAAGGGTCAACAGCACGATCAACCAAAAAGTGCAGCATCGGCTAATAACGGTCAACAGCACTTCCAACCAATAAGTGCGGCATCAGCAATAAAGGGTCAACAGCTCAATCACCCACTAAATGCAATGTCAGCATTAAAAGAATATAAAAGCAAAGTCATAACCGATCAGCGGAGCCCAATAATACGTATGTAACCCCAATGATCGCAGCGACGCTTGGACGGCGGATCATTCTGGTTTCTTAGTTTGTTATATTTAATATTAATAAATAAAGCGTAAGAGGCCTGTGGCCCAATAAAGAATAAATAAAAAGTTTTTTTTCTTTTCTGTGGTCACATAAAACATAAATCGCGCTGTGTAATGGGCTGTTCTAAATTCAACCACACGTTCCACGCTCCAATTGAAAAGTGAGTAGACACAATATGGTATTCTCATTTTAACCAATTTCTGCACCACATTAAAATTCACTTGGACGTGTTCTTAGAAGTTTTTTTAATTGTAATTAAAAAGTGTGAATGGAACATTCTTACTCACACTTCAAAGATTCCAGGGAGGTATAAACCATTCCTGTAGGTATATTATTGTACCAAGAACACGTCCAAGTGAGTTCCAATGTTTGTATTTTCGTCTCAAAAAATTTTAAGCATTTTTACAAACATTTTTTTTTATTTGTTAATTTTTTTTTTATCAATAGCAGGGAAATATTGCGGCAATGTCTAGTTGTCTCTGAGTTGTTGAAAGAGCATAGAGTTTGCGGTCATCGCTTTTCAGATGTGGTGTTTTCAAATTGAAAAAAAATCGGCTGACTCGAACTGCACTTCTCGACTTTCAAGAAGATACTGAAATGGAACTTGAAATTCAAACACCAGGTACGTACATATATTTATAATTTAAAAAACGGTTGGATTAGGGAGTAGGTGCAGATATTATATCCCAAGAAGATGAAGAAATAGGGATTGAAGAAAATGTGGTAGTGTAAGAAGAAGAAGAAGAAAAAGAAGTACAAGAAAAAGAGGAGCATATGTAAACCTAAGAATGCATATTTATTTCGCGGATAAGTGAAGCATGCACCGAAACACCACATTTTTTGAGAAATGGAACTCCCAAAAAAGAGTCTTAAAGACTCAAATTGAAAATTGATCAGAAAAATATTATATCTTATCTTATTAAATAGGGCGATGGAGGAAACAATTAGGGCAAAAGAAAAATACATCACTTTACTAGAGGAACAGAACAGAAATTTTAAATTAGTTCATCAGGATTTTCAAACAAAAATTTAAGATGGATTAAAGGAAAATTTGACACATGGTTTGTACTTAATTACTTACTTACTTAAGGTGGCGCTACAGTCCTGTGTGAACTAGGGCCTCACCCAACAAACTTCTCTATCTATCTCGGTCCCTAGCTAGATGTCTATAGTTTCGCGCTCCAAGTTGGGTGAGGTCACCTTCCACTTGTGCGCGCCACCTGATCCGCGGTCTTCCTCTACTGCGCTGCTCTATGGGTGTGAATTCGAAGACTTTCCGGGCTGGAGCATTGGTTTCCATGCGCTCTACGTGACCCATCCATCTTATTCGTTGGATTTTTACCCTTCTGGCTAAGTCTACGTCGCTGTACAGCCCGTACTGCTCGTCGTTCTATCTTCTCCTCCACTCCCCTCCGATGCATACGATACCGTAGATCACACGAAGAACTTATCTCTTGAACCAACCCAAGGTGCTTTCATCCGCTTTTGTCATAGTCCATGCTTCTGAGAGAGGACTTTACCACTCGATTGCTTTCTTAGTCCAAACAATAGGCGGTTAGCAAGAGTTATTCTGCGTTTGATCTCAGCGATGGTGTTGTTTTCTGCGTTTACAGCTGATCCTATTTAGACGAAGTCCTTGACTACCTCAAAGTTGCGTCTGTCGATGGTGACATTTTAACCAAGACGTCAGTGTTGTATGTCCTTTCTTGAAGACAGCACGTACTTTGTTTTGCCCTCATTAACCGTTAAACCCATTTTTGCCGCCTTCGTCTCAATACTCAAAAAAGCCCCATTGACATCACGCTGATTTCTTCCGATCATGTCAATGTCATCAGCATGTCCTAGTAATTGGACAGACTTTTGAAAGATAGTGCCTCTTGTCATATGTGGCCTTGAAATCGATGAAAAGATGGTGGGTGTCGATTTGGTGTTATTGGGTTATTTCCAGGATCTGCCGTATTTTGAATATTTGGTCAACTGTGGACTTTCCTGGTCTAAAACCTTACTGATAAGGACCTTTCAGGTTGCTGACGATGGGCTTTGGACGTTGACATATTACGGCAGAGAAGAGCTTATAGGCGATGTTAAGTAGACCGATTCCTCTATAGTTGGTGCAGTTTAGAGGGTCTCCTTTTTTCAGGATTGGGCAAACAATACTGAGGTTTCAGTCATTGGGCATGCTTTCTTCCGACCATATCTTACAGATAAGTTGGTGTATGCTCCTAACCAACTTATCTCCAACTGCTTTAAGGAGCTCGGCATTCAAGCCATCCGCTCCAGAGGCTTTATTTGACTTCAGCTTAGATATGGCAATCTTTACTTCGTCTAAGTCAGGAAGACGAGATTGTTGGCTTTCGTCGTCTATGTTAAATGGACCATCCTGCCTGACAGCGGAATTCAGTTCGTCGTCGCCGTTATACGGAAAAAAGCATTAATAAAAATGTTATTGTCAAGAAGACCAATTTAGATTTCTGCAGGACGCAAATCAATAAAAGTTATAGGTTCTGATGGCAAAAACCTTACAAGCAAATTTTCGTTTGTTAAGGGATGGCTGCTCAACATCGCATGCCTCATTTCTATGTGGGAGCAGATAAAAACTCGCAATTTTAAATATGTACCTACTAGACATTTAAATTAAGACTGCTTAGAGCATTTTTTGGCAATGTTAGGAGCTCAGGGGTAAGCAATAGGAGAACGACAGCTTTTAGTTCATGGGTTCATATATGGCTTCTATATGGTGTGTCTATGGTTGTAACGGTTGATCTTTATTCACAAAATAATGTTGCTGTTCGCAAATGAGATTCTTACTAAAAAATGCTACACTTTCATTAACAACTGTAGTTTGTTATATCCGCATTGTTACCTTTCTTAACTTGGAGAAAAAACTGTTTTTTTTTTGGATCTTGAGTATGCAAGAAAGTTTCTTATCAGCTGGAGAAAGGTTCAATTTAGCTAAGAGTTCTGCTCATTTTGCATTCAGCGAAATTCTCCAAGTGGTATGTTCATTGCTCGGAGGGTATATTAAATGGCCAGCTGTTCAACATTACAACAATATTTCTCAATTAAAATCGTATCATCAATATCACTTAATCAATTGTTAAGTCTAAAGATATTATTTTCCAAAATAAGCATTCCGAGAAAAATCTGGAGGCTATACTCCAGGAGTTGTTGGTGCAATTGACGGTTGCCATGTACAAATAAAACAACCTTTACGAAACCCCATTTATTATTATAACCGACAAAATACTCACTCCATTATTTAGCAAGGTAAGGTTCTATCAATTTGCTTCCCTATCCGTATGTCAATAGTCTAAAATAGCGAACCTTTCGGAGTTTCTGCAACTCAGCAAGTACCTATAATTTCTTTCTTTAATTTCTTTTTTTTTTTAATCAGACATTCCACTGCTTCTTTTTCTAGAATGTAGACTAGGGCTCCCAACCGAAGATGAGGTCGAGGGCAGACTCGGATAGACCCCAGATGTTGGCACAATTGAAGTTATTGTTTCGGTGTCACTAACGTGTGCCTCGTTGAGTTAAATTTCAGCCATCATCTCAAAGCATGGCCAATTCATTCGGCTTTGACCAGTCGACGTTTATAATAATGTTGTAGTATTTTTTATATTTTTTAATTTTATTTCTAATTCCCTCTCATCAAAAATTTACCCGTGTTCTTTAAGAACTTTTGCAATTTCTGGAAAAATTGTTTTTCGCCTGGTTTTTGGGTCTCGGAGCTGGTCATTTCTCTTTCTGCATTCCTCCAAGAAGAACAGAATGGATTTATGTCCCCAACCTTAAAAAAAGGGAATTGAGTGGTTCTTCTTCAGAATAGAGTTGCGCAAAACAGTTCCGAAGGCGGAACGAACATGGAACGGTTCTTTTCCCGGTCGGAACTAGTTCCTGGAAACATGTCCGCGGAACTATTAAGATTTAATTTTAAGTGGCATGATCAGTCATACCTAGAGCTTTATAGTATAGACAAATTTCGGTGAAGATCTATTATAGCAAGAGTTTAAAGACTTTTAAGTGACTTTTTTGGATTTTAATTTTTATTTACACAAATAAATAATGTTGTTTTGATTGAACACACAAAAAATGATAAGGAAGTAAAAAAAACAGCTTTTAATTAACGTTCTTAATTTAATCAACATAAATATAGTAAATTATAAATAAATATGTACACAAACAAAAATAGGAATTCAGTTTATAATAAAAAATCAATTAACTCAGTCCTTCCTTAATGTAACTTCAATAAAAATAATATGCTTATAAAAAAAATTAACATAAAAATACGAATTCAGTCTTTAATTATTTTTAGCTAAAAGCTCAGTTAAGAACATATTAACTTAAAAGTTAAAAAGTAAAGGGATACTTTTTTTGCTGACAAGCGACTTCGTCTGTCGGTTTGAATTAGCCCAGTCTTTGAAAAAATTCGCTCACAAGGTACCGAAGTGGCGACTAAATTAAGCCTTTTCAGCATGTACTTGTAAAGGATTGGGTACACGTTTTTCCTTGCTTCCCACCATAGCAAAGGATCTCCAGACCTATTAAGTAGGGGTTCGTTAAAATATTTATTAAGCTCTACGATACCAGCAGCTGTTGTTTTCTGGGGAACTAAGCTTTCCATCTCAGAATCAAACACATCCCAAAAACGTCTTCTCTTATCTTCAGCTGCTGAGGAAGTTGATGGGAGTACTTCTTCCACAGTAGAAGCAGAGGCAGTTCTAGTTGGCTGTGTTGTTTTTGTCTTGGCCAGAGATGCAACTTTATGTTTAAGGCTGTCAAATGCCGTTTTTAAAATCTGCTCCTCTCGAAAGCCTTTGCTTTTAAATCTTGGTTCCAAAATTGTGGATTCAACATAGAGAAACATTTTTTCCAAGTTGTTTAATCGCTTTTGGCATTGCTCGTTTATGGTCATCAGCAGTTTTCGTACGCAACTGGGTTTATCGTTTTCCACTCTAAGAGAGTGTGTGTCCAACTTCAAATATTAAGTCATCTATCTCTTCAATATTCGACAGAACACTATGACTTTTGACAGAGTGACATTCTTTTCACTTGATATTTCGACGGTGACGTCATCAAATATTTGTATAATTGGAACCACTTTCTCGATTACAACCCAGTCCTCTTTATTTAATGAACGCTCATTTTTGACCAAAGCTAACTGCATTTTTAACTTTCAAAAGCCGATTCAACATATCGAAGGTTGATTTTCACATGGTCGGAACGTCTTGTTTTAATTTTAAGACGGGTAAATCCATTTGCTTTTGTATTTCTTGTAGTTTATACAAGCTCTGGGTGCTTCTTTTGAAAAACTCGACTATGCTCTTCACTTCTTGAACATATCCGGCAACTTCTTCTAGGTCTGCTTGCACTGTCCAGTTCAACGAATGAGCGAAACACCCAATGGAACTCCAATTGCCTAGCTGCACTGCCGTAATGACATTAGAAGCATTATCGCTGACAACTGCCTCAACTTTGTGCTCTTTGGAAGTTGCATATGTTCACACTTTTATGGCGCTCTCCAAACTCAATGCAACCAAGCAGATTGGAGCAGATTTTTGCATTTTTCACGTCAATATAATGCGCTGTGACTGCATTGAAGCTCAAGTTGTTGATTGACGTCCATGCATCAGACATATTGCAGGCACGTTTTCCCGTTTTAAATGCACTTCTTTTTCCAATTTTAAACAAAGCTGGGGTAGTAGCTTTTCGGACAATGTCTTTCGCTTAGGCAACCGGTACGAAGGGCATAACAGAGCCACGAATTTGCCAAATTCCTGTTCCTCTACTAAACGAAGCGGATGATATTCCTTCAATATCATCGTTATCAGTTGGTTGTCTATTTTCGCCTTTTTTTGTTGGGAAAGAAGTCTTGTGCTCTCAGTAAACGCATATATTTTTTGCTGTACTTCTCGAAGGTTCGATGATTGTGGCTCTGGTAAACTTACAGCAGGTGTGTCATTGAGCACGACTTCGGTTTCTGATGGTGGTGGACGTGGATCATTTTCGTTTGGTGTTGGTGTTAGTAATTCCTGGCGCTCTTCTTCTTCTTCTTGATGTCTTCTTTTCACGTGCCTACTTAAAATCTGAGAATCACCTTTTGCAAAATGGTCCCAAGGAATGCTTGTTTTTCTTTTGCGCAAAGCCATAAAGAATATTTGGTTCAAGGCTACAAATTCGAAAGATATGGAATTTTATTTTTCTTGCATAGTAATGCTTTGACACAGATACAATTCGTTATATTCAAATAAAAAAGAA
The DNA here is from genome assembly GCF_945859685.1 of Eupeodes corollae. Lineage (NCBI taxonomy): Eukaryota > Metazoa > Arthropoda > Insecta > Diptera > Syrphidae > Eupeodes > Eupeodes corollae. The sequence goes on from NC_079147.1 coordinate 105,353,746, forward strand.
AATCATAATTAAAAACTGCCTAATGACAATTAATTATGTAACAACAAATCAAAATTTGATTTTTTGAAAATTTTTATATGCAATAATATTTGTACTTATTAGGAGCCCTTGTATAAGAAATTTCAGTGAACTCAGACATTCAGAAAAGAGATCCGTTGAATTCAAAAATTGCAAAATTAATGCAATATTTTAAGAAAAATTAATTTTCCAACTTTTTAGTGAAAACTGTGCTAAAAATAATATTTAACTGCTTATGGCAAACAAATTCTATGATTTGTATGTATAGGCGCACCCTAGAACTGCAATGCGAACGTGGCCCAATTTGAGATGTACCCAGTTTTGACAGATCAACAGCGAGGTGAGTATTTTACGAAAATTAAAAGGAAAACAAAATACAATTTCTGCGATTTAAATTGTAAATAAATCAAAACAAAAGCCAAAATTAATAAAAACAAAGTTTTTAATAGTACCTACTCCTGATTAACTGTTTTATGTATTTAATAAACAATTTCATACAAAATGATCCAGAGTCAACGATTCCATCGATCTAAAACGTGCCTTCCACATATCCGAAGAAGTATTTCCCAACGTAACTTATTGGTTTTAGCTGATAGAGGATTCTTTCAGGATTTCTTTCCAGACACCGCTGTTTAAGTTGTATATTGTTTTGTATGTTTATAAAAACTACAAGAAATCGTGATGATTTATATTCTGTTCTTCTTAAAACGGTAGTCCGGAAATGAAAAAACTTTTTACAAGTACACAACAAACGATTAACACCGGCTTTGATCCAACTGCCGATATTCGACACTTTGGCAATCTCTTAGTAATAATGGGACTTCTGCATTCCCACCTAGAAGGACACAACCCAATTGCGTTAGTTGGAAGAGTTACGGGTCTTATCGGTGATTCTAGTGGCAAGCAAAAAAAAACAGAACGAAACCAACTAGGGTCGTCGGTCATTGAGGCAAATTAATTGCTATAGAAAAACAGCTTAATAGAATATTCCAGAATCATCAGGATGTACTTTGGGACACTAGTAAAAACCTGCCGTTGAAATGTACATACAATCACAATGGGCAGTATCTGTTGTTAAAAAACATTGATGTTATTTTGTTAAGAAAAATATAATATACAAAAAACTTTGCCTGCCAATCAGCGCCTTGTTTGCGTTGTCTTCCAGATTTCATCAGGGAAATTGCTTCCTGCAATAATGGTTTGTTATTGGCAGTATCTAAAATGAACACACAGACTATAAAATAAATCGATTATTGTTTGACCTCCTTCGCTGCAATTTGACTGACTTTTTATTCAATGAAGTGAACTTGTACATACCCTTCTCACTATAAAGGTTTTTAGTCTGAAAAGTATCAAATTGTATTAATTATGAAACAATTAACAAAAACTTACTTTAAACATCAGAAACCCATTGTTTTGTTTTGCAAAATTGATTGTCATTTTTGACAGATCACAAAAATTCCATACGTTTATTTTTAGCCCAATCCTACATTTTTCACTTTTTTTCTCCACTCAGATGTATTCACCAACCGATAGCGAATTTGATAGAGTTCACCTCGAATTTGAGAGAGTTTATAGCTTGTTATTGCTATTATTTTATTAACACCATATAATAAATCTTTAATAAATGAAACACAAGTGAATAACTTTAACTTTATTATAATTTAAAACAACTTTTGAGTCTTAGGTTGGGAGCTTTGTTATATTAGTATCCAGCACACAAGACGGACGAGAATATTCTAGTAAGTAATGATTATAAAGTTTTTACAAGGAAAAGATAGCAAGGAGGGAACCAAAAACATTCTGATTTAGGATGCGTTCAGAATTTTCGAGATCGAAAGCGTTCATTAATTGAAAGTAAATAATGGTTGCGTTCATTAATTGAAAGTAAATAATGGTCGCGTTCAAACAAGCAACTTATATATGATGCGATGCAACTTTGTTAACGCGATTGAATATTAGGTGAATAAATTAATATCCACTACAAGTTGACCTCGAATAAAATTTGAGGGTGTTTCAGGTAGACGAGACGGGTACCGGTCGGGACTCTAGATAATATATTTCCTCTATGATCTCACATCTGAAAACAGCAAAACTGATTACAATAAACACCCATAATTCGTTAGCTATCATAAGATGAAGACCAGAAAAAATAAAAACAAACAACTCTTTCAAAATTTCATAAAAAGATCCAAAAATTCCAAATTTCAAACAGTAAATTATCTGACAAAAATCAAAGAAGGAACCAAAGTGCGAATGTAAGCAATCAGTTTACCGAAACCCAATCCGAGTATTCTTATTGGAAATGGTGTATATTTACTTTACGAACATGTGTCCTGTCCTATACCTTGTAACGAACCCGCTTGGGTGTAAACTTTCCTTTCCTTACTACCATTACAACCTCGGGCTACAGTCTCCCGGGGCTGATCCTGGCAGCAGAAAGGAGAGGGTGCTTTCGCACGAACAAGGTCGCCGACGGGGGGGTTCTTGCTACCGCAGCACTAGACGGGGTTACGACTTCATGCCATACATAAATGAAATAAAAAGAAAATGGAGACCCGAATTGTCCAGGTGTTGGGGAAAGTGATCCCTATAGAGGGGGAGGGTCGTTGATGGTGATGACCCTCGGAGGATTTGCCCACCCTTTGTATCCCACGGATATCACCTTGGCTACTACAACCTCCTATTTATGTAGTAGCCCCTAACTCACCCTTATGCTCCGCCAAACGCACCTTACTTCATGTGCGTCACCTCCACCCCAGTCCTAGGGTGTCTAGCCGGCCATCCTAGCTAGAAATTCAGCCTTATTGTGAGTTTCGCCCGAACAACATTTCACCTGGAAAATTTGACTTTTCACTTTTCGCCTATTGTGAGTTTCACCCGAAAAATTATTCATGTTCGAATAATCATCATTTCGGGCGGAATGATATGCCGTTAACAGTGATAATTTTCACTTATTTTTATGAGGCGAACGAGAGCATAATAAGGCGGAAAATGTAAGTTGTTTGTTTATTTTTTTGAGATAAGAAAAGTTTAAAGTCAAGTTTTTTGTTATAATGCAGGAGCAATATAAATTCAAAAGACATTTTTTTGAAAGTTACCCAACAGCCAAACATTACTATGGGTTTGTAAATATTCCTGCTCCATTTTTGCTCTGAGATCACTAACATTCCAAATGGATGAATCGTGACAGGCTTCGGGATGTGTTGCATCAATGAAGCGAATCCTTAGTTCACTGTCGCATACCTATATTAAATGATGTTAGTATACATAGGTATTATTCATTTAAGAATACTTAAATAAAATAAAATTAACTTACAAGTAAAACATTCAAACTACAATTTCCCTTTCTGTTTTAGAATAGCTGTTTGTTTGCTGAAGGAGATATGATGTTCACATGCGTCCCCTCAATACAGCCTATAACACCGGGTAGCCTGTACTTCGTATAAAAATCTTGAGCGATTTTTCGTTGTTCCTCTTGCGTTGGCCATTTTATCCACTGCACGCAAAGTACTTGTTCAAAAACCTCCAGGACTTGAGCGAGCACCAGGCTAAAAGAGGATTGAGCCAAACCAACGTCGTGGTCCTTGCCAACTCCTTTTTGGTACCCACCCTCTGCAAAGAAACGTAAACATGTAGCTAGTTTCACAATTGGTGGTATAGCAAATTTTTGTTTCGCGGAATGTAAAGAGCTGGTAAGCACATCCAACAAATACTTAAATGCTGGTTTGTTAAGCCTGTAGTAATGATGAAATCTGGAAAAAATAAAGATTAATTCCTTTTCACATACATTAAAATAATTTTCATTCATACAAGGACTCACGCATCTCTAAAGGATTAGAGTGATCCCCCTAATTCCTTCGAAGTGCTCGCTCCTCAATTATTTGTTCTTCCTCAGATAAGATGCGCAGAGCTATGCTATGCATACTTACAAAATAGTAATAAAAAATAACAATTTAATTTTCTATCCTGAAATTCTTATTTAACAATTGTCAAAACAAACATATGTTTGTCCCAGCTCACAATAAGGCCTGTTCATTTTCTGAACGCAATAAATCCGCTGTCTAAAAAAAGGTGTGCAAATTATTCGTTTTAGACAATCCAATTAAGAATTGGTAGCCACAATGAGTGGAATTACTAGCGTAGCCACAATTTTATTTCTATTGTAAGTATTTTCGACAAACAACTGATGCACTAAATTCAATTATAGTATTATTTAAGTTAACAGAGAACTTGCACGTTCCATTTCATTCTCCGTTTCCATTATAGTGGAGGGAGAATTTATTGCGCTCCTCACTTTTCTGAACGTGCCTATTTTTCGAACTGTCACTCCTGATTCGAAGTGAAATTTTCATTCGGGCGAAACTCACAATAGCTTTTAAAATTTCGGGGAACAAAAATGTTTCGGGGGAAATGTTTTCCGGGCGAAACTCACAATAAGGTTGATTAAAAGAAAGAGAAAACCGCCTTCCCAAAGTGAAAACAACCGGAAATTATCTTCAAAGAAAAACCATATTGTTTCTTTGTTCAAAAACGTTATAACTTTTAATGATTCTATTAAAACTTAATTAGAAATTATATAAAAAAAATATCATTAAAGCAAAATTAAAATTGTACCTATATGAATTAAATAAAAGTTAAATAAAAATTAAATAAAAGTTGGATATGAAAAAAAAATTACAGTTAAATATAAAAAAAAAGAATTAAATAAAAATTAAAAGTGGAAAGAAATAAGAAATAAGAAAAAAAATAAGGGAATAAAAAAAGAAAAAGATCATCTGGTATCATATTCCATCCAAAATCCACTAATAACAAGAAAAAAAAGACTTACTTTGACTATATGTTTTTTTGTTTAAAAAATGTGTTGTAAGCCCCACTGTAGTGCACTACTTCGAATTTCTCCTCAACCTGCAAAAAAAAATTAATTGTTTTTTTTGTTTTTGTTGTTCGGCGTCAAAGGGAACGATCTTTATATTATTTATTTGTTTTGTTTTTTGGTTTAATTTATCTATTACTATTATTTATTATTCCCATTTAATTTTTTTTTATTTCTTCACTTTCATTTTAGCCTTTAAATATTTGACTATTCCTTTTATTCTTTAAAAAAAACTTATAATTAAACACAAACTTTATAACCGACACGAAATCACACACTTGGGATTACACACAAATAAAATTCAGGGGGGAGGGAGGGTTAGGAAGTAGGTAATTATGTACATATGTATATGGAGTAGGTTGAGGGAAGGTACACTGAGACACTTTTCACCGGGAACAATTTTGGGGGTACTGCTACTGCTGCATCTGTTGTTGCTGATGATGACGATAAGGGGGTATGCAAATCGTATGTCGGCGTTAAGTAGTTGCACAGGGCCTGGTATATGTATATATTTTCTTTTTGATAGGCACGGGGCACAGGTAGGTAATGTATATAATATACATATATATTTTTCTTTCAGGATGAACACTGCACAGGGCAAGGGTAAGTATTTTAATATATATATATGTTTTTTTATTTCTCATTGGAGGCACGGGGCACAGGTAAGTCTTTTTTACCGATCGACTCGCGTAGTTATAGTTCTTGCGCCTCGCCCGTATCACTGCCAATAATCAACTCACTTCCTTATTACCAAATTGTTTCCCATAGCCATGGTGATGCTCCGCCTCTTTTCCAGCACTTTTTTGCATATATTTTCGCTCTTTTTTGGCCAACGGTCCTGTCAAGTTCACTGTACTCTAGCGGAGGTCTAGGCAGTGGTTTGATTAAAGAACGGTGCATCCCATGGCCTGATGGATGACGTGTTATTTAATATTTTATTGTTTTGTAATTTTGTTGTTAAGTTAATAATTGGGTGATCACATTCTTGAGCGACGAATTAGACCCATTTATTATTATTATTGTTATTATTATTATTATTATATTATTATTATTATTATTATAATTATTATTATTATTATTATTATTATTATTATTATTATTATTATTATTATTATTATTATTATTATTATTATTATTATTATTATTATTTTTATTATTATTATTATTATTATTATTATTATTATTAACTTCCCATAGGAAGTTATTGTAATGGGTCCGATTTGTCAAATTGAAAATTTTGAAATTTCTCGAAGTTTCAAGGTCCCTAGAGTCGAAATAAAAGATTTTTAGAAAGATGTCTGTGCGTGCGTACGTCCGTACGTCCGTATGTCTGTACGTCCGTACGTTCGCGACGTTTTTTTCGTCGTCCATAGCTCAAGAACCAGAAGAGATATCGACTTCAAATAAATTTTGTTATACAGGTAATAAGGCAGAAAGATGCAGAAAGGGCTCTCAAGAAAATTGCGTGGGTGGTTTTTTTACCATAGTAGTTTGAAGGTGAAAATTTTGGTTAACCCTAAATATCTTACGAACAAAAAACGCTAGAGACTTGAATAAAATTTTATATAATATATTGTAACGTAATACCAAACAGGTATATTTTTTGAAAAATATCATTAAAACAGTTTTTTTTATAAATCAATAAAACTGAAAAAAAAATGTTTCACCTCCAAAATTTTACGACTGAAATATGATTTTATCTCTAAAACAATTTTGTGCAACGAAGAATAATGTTTTTGACATCCGATAAAATTTTGAGAAAAATCTAATTGACAGTTTTTTTTATAAAAAATAAAAATCTAAAAAAAAACATTACTCAAAGTTCGTAAAAATTGAATATCGACTCAAATATCTTTTCAAAACTTTGAGATAATAGCTTCTAATTAATTTTTACTTATAAGAAATATTGTTTTGAACATTAGGACAAATTTTGAGAAATATCGAATTTACAGTTTTTTTTACAAAAAATAAAAACATAAAAAAAAATGTTTAAAAGTTGGAAAAAATTGATTTTCGACTCAAATATTTTTCCAAAAATTCTAGATATTGGCTTTTAACAACTTTTATCTTTCAACAAATATTTTTGTCAACATTCAATAAAATTTAAAAAAAAAAATCGAATTGACAGTTTTTTTACAAAAAATAAAACTCTAAAAAAAAAACAATTCTAATACTTGGTAAAAATTTACTTTCAATTTAAATAAAAAAAATTTACTTTCAAATATTAAAAATTTTGGCTTCAAACTTATTTTATTTCACAGAAAATATTGTTTTCGATATTCAGTAATTTGTATATAAAAATCCAACAGTCCGTTTTTTCTTTTAAAAAAAATCTACAAAAAATAGTACGCAAATTTGGTAAAAATTGGTACGAGTACATATAGACAAACTTTGAAGCAAGACAAATCGACAGAAGGGATGGGAAGTTATCAGTGTGGGTCGCATCCCAGCCTCTTTTTATTATTATTATTATTATTATTATTATTATTATTATTATTATTATTATTATTATTATTATTATTATTATTATTATTATTATTATTATTATTATTATTATTAATTATTATTATAAGAGTTAAGCTATCTCTACATCTCTTAGAATATCATTCACCTGCCTATAAGGCTAGGCTCTGATGAGCATGCGGGCATAAGGCCAAACATTTAATCGTTGTTCATTGTTGTTCTTCAACTTAGATTGAGGAATTCCCTAACAATTCTGCAGCTATCTAGTATGACAGCTTTTTGCATGTCATATATTTACTTTTTTGGAATGTCTAGATTTTTAAGAGCGGTAATTGTAGATTCAGGCACCAATCCAGTGGTAGAAAGAATGACGGGTATAGTTGTCACACTGCCTGCTCTCCATAGATCTTTTAACTCATTACCCAGGGCCACGTACTTTTGAATCTTCGTAATGTAGGTTGAATCCATATTGTTGTTATTTACAACTGCAAAGTCAACAAATATTTTTTTTTTTGTCGTTTACTGTGGATAACAATATCTGGTCTGTTATATTGGGTGCTGGTGTCAGTCAGGACCGTCCTATCCCAGTACACGATATAATCTCTGCTTTCTGTAACCGAATCAGGAGTGTACTTAAAATACGGGGTGTAGTTTGGAGATCTTGTCATTAGTCCATATTTTTTGAGAAGCTCCTGATGAACAATTTTACCCATGTTATCATTGTATTGTTTCATGTACAGCTCCACAACGTCGGCAGTTATCTGTTTGGATGGTAAGATCGTTCACGATATATTTCCGGTAGTTTCTTGTTGGAATGACTTGGTCTTGAATAGCTATCATGAATCCTTCTGTTTCTGGATAAAACTTTCCAAATGGAAGCCAAGAATTCGACATTTCTTTGTTGAGATTTGCTTCTTCGAGTTTGTTTGGGTGTCTACCATGCAGGGGTTTTCTTTGTCAGTTGAGGTACAAATCCTCGAGTGTATTTGGGACTTCATTGAGTCTGTGTTGCATGTTACCTGGTGTGAAATTGTCATCAGCGTTGATGATAGCTTTGTGGAGAGAGCTGGTTTCAGCTTTTCGGGAAAAATATTCAAAAAGATTTTGGTTTTGTTTTTCGACCATTCTTTGTATGTTTATAATTCCTCTTCCTCCTTTAGATCTTAGTAGGGTAATCCTTTCGATTGCAGCTTGGGGGTGGTGTTGGTGGTATTTTGTGATAAGCGTCCTTATTTTCCTTTCCAGGCTTTGTAAGTCTGTTTTACTCCATTTGATTATGCCCGCTGAATATGTTATTAGAGGAACTGCAAATGTGTTGATTGCCATAACCACGTTCATGTCGTTCAAAGATGTTCGTAGAATTTGTTCCAAACGGCTTTCGAATGATAAAGCTATGCTGGTTTTGATGTTAGCATGTTTGATCATTTTTGACCGTTCCATACCGAGGTATTTGTAGACATCATCTTCTTTCATTGATTCAATTGTCTCATTAAAGGACGTAGTATAATCGACACCTTTCGACATCTTTCCCCTTACGATATTTACTGTTTTGCATTTTTGTATGCCAAACTCCATTTTTATATCGTTCGAGAACTGTTCAACTATTTGGAGTGTTAAGCTGTTGGGTGTGCTGGCGTACAATTTAATGTCATCCATATACATAAGATGAGTAAGTCTTTCCATATGAATATTATTTCTTACTTTAAAACCGTGCATACTTACTTACGCTACAGTCCTGTGTGAACTAGGGCCTCACTCAACAAACTTCTCCATCTAGCTCGGTCCCTAGCTAGATGTCTCCAGTTTCGCGCTCCAAGTTGGGTGAGGTCACCTTCCACTTGTGCGCGCCACCTGATCCGCGGTCTTCCTCTACTGCGCTGTCCTGTGGGTGCGGATTCGAAGACTTTCCGGGCCGGAGCATTGGTTTCCATGCGCTCTACGTGACCCAGCCATCTTAGTCGTTGGACTTTTACTCTTCTTGCTAAGTCTACGTCGCTGTACAGCCCGTACAGTTCGTCGTTCCATCTTCTCCTCCACTCCCCTTCGATGCATACGGGACCGTAGATCACACGAAGAACTTTTCTCTCGAACAGACCTAAGGTGCTTTCATCCGCTTTTGTCATGGTCCATGCTTCTGCACCGTATAGCAGGACGGGGATGATAAGGGTCTTATATAGCAACACTTTGGTCCCTCAAGAGAGGACATTACCACTCAATTGCTTTCTTAGTCCAAAGAAACAGCGGTTAGCAAGAGTTATATTGCGTTTGATCTCAGCGCTGGTGTTGTTTTCTGCGTTTACAGCGGAGCCTAGGTAGGCGAAGTCCTTGACTACCTCAACTGTACGTCTGTCGATTGTGACGTTTTGACCAAAACGTCGGTGTTGTATGTCCTTTCTAGACGACAGCATGTACTTTGTTTTGCCCTCATTAACCGTTAAACCCATTTTTGCCGCCTCTGCCTCAATACTCACAAAAGCCCCATTGACATCACGCTGAGTTCTTCCGATTATGTCAATGTCATCAGCATATGCCAGTAATTGGACAGACTTTTGAAAGATAGTGCCTCTAGTGTTGACGTTTGAGCTCTGCACTATTCTTTCAAGCACGATGTTAAAAAAATCGCATGACAGCGCATCACCTTGTCTAAAACCTTTTTTGACATCAAAAGGTTCTGTTAAGTTGTTTCCAACCTTTATGGAGCAGCGTGAATTCTCCATGGTCATCCTACACAAACGGACGAGTTTGGCAGGGATGCCAAAACTAGACATGGCTCTATACAGCTCGTCCCTGTAGATGCTGTCATATGCGGCCTTGAAATCGATGAAAAGATGGTGGGTGTCGATTTGGTGCTCTTGAGTTTTTTCCAGGATCTGCCGTAATGTGAATATTTGATCAACTGTGGACTTTCCTGGTCTAAAACCACACTGATAAGGACCTATCAGGTTGTTGACGATGGGCTTTAGACGTTCACATATTATGGCAGAGAAGATTTTATAGGCGATGTTAAGTAGACTTATTCCTCTATAGTTGGTGCAGTTTAGAGGGTCTCCTTTTTTCAGGATCGGGCAAACAATACTCAGGTTCCATTCATCGGGCATGCTTTCTTCCGACCATATCTTACAGATAATTTGGTGCTTGCTCCTTACGAACTTATCTCCAGCTGCTTTAAAGAGTTCGTCATTCAAGTCATCCTTGGCTACATCGAGGTAGTGGTCCGAGTCGATGTTAGCTCCTCAGAAAGTTCGTACATCAATAATGCTGGAAGCGTGTCTGGCGTCGATCGCAGTATGGTCAATCTGGTTGACGGTAGATTGATCTGGAGAAGTCCAAGTTTCTTTGTGGATGTTGAGGTGTGGAAAACGCGTACTGGCTACCATGACGTTTCGCCCCGCAGCAAAATCTATGAGCCTGAATCCATTGTCGGAAGTGTTGTCGTGCATTCCACCAAAGATGTCTTCCCTTCCTAGCTTGGCATTAAAATCGCCCAGGACTATTTTAATATCGTAGCTAGGGCACTGCTCATATGTTTTGTCTAAGAGCTCGAAGAACATATCTTTGGTGTTGTCGTCTTTCTCTTCTATGGGGGCGTGCGCGCATATGAGGCTAATGTTGCAGAATTTAGCCTTGATGCGTATGGTCATGAGGCGCTCATTGATGCACCTATAGCTCAAGACTTCTTGCCTAAGTCTGGCTCCAATGACGAATCCGCATACAAATAAGCGCTGTTGGTTTTCGTGGTAGCAGTCACCATAGTAAATATCGCAGTTTTTCATCCTCTTTTTGCCCGGCCCATCCCATCGTATTCCCTGGATGGCGGTGATATCTGCTTTATAACGTTCTAGGGCCTCCGCTAATTCTTCGGCCGCACGTGGTCTGTTAAGGGACCTAACATTCCACGTGCATATCCGAAGTTCGTTGTCCTTTATTCGTTTGCGTTGGTTGTCAACAGTAAATCCGTCCGTATCCGAGGCTTGTTGGTGCTTCGCAACTTTGAAAGCTTTTACGTGGCCAGGAAGTCACCCCGACGCACAACCCCCAACCTGGAGGGCCAGATCCTAAGTATAACTCCAAGGATGGGGAGCCGGATAAAACCGCTCCTTACAGGCCTGGGCTCCGAATAAGTCGAAGAAGCCCTATAAGGTGTTCACTAAGTAGTTCAACCTTACTGGAACTGTAGACGCCACCGTTGATTCCATCTCGGGAATTCCTCCGCTGCCGTCTGGATAAGGAGAGGTGCCTTAGTGGAAACACCTCTCCCCACCTCTCTCGTTTGCTGCCCCCAACAACTTTCCACTGGGGTTGGAACCCAATCTAAAGTTGAGGTACTAGGCACCCGATGTTCACCACGTGGAGGTGAGAGTAGGAGTTGATAGACAGAGGTTGGTTTTAAGAAAAAAACCTGTGGACGCTTGTGTCCTCTTGAATGCACATGTCTACCATTTGAACATCAAAAAAAACCGTGCATACTCTTATTTAAAAGAGAAGATAAAGGATTCAGAGTAAGACAGAACCATAATGGACTTAGACTATCTCTTTGGAAGATACCTCTTGTTTTTATACTGCAAGATGTTATTGTCCCTATGCGAAGCTTTGAAGACCAATTCGACATTACTGTCTCGCAGAATCATATAATCTGTGCGTCTATTTTGTAGGGTTTTAAGATACGTAATAGCCAGCTATGCGGGACCATATCAAAGGCTTTTTTATAGTCGATGTACGCTGCATATAGATTTCGTTGCTTAGTACATGCTTGGCTAGTGACTACTGCATCTATGGCTAGCTGTTCTTTGCATCCAAGCGAGCCTTTCCTGCAACCCTTTTGTTGTTCAGCAAGTATATTGTTGTCGTTGCAGTGCCTGGTGATTAATTCGGCAACACAGGAAGTAGACAATTTATACAATGTGTTGAGGCACGTTATTGGTCTGAATTTAGCTAGATCTTGAGTACTGTCCTCTTTGGGAATCAAGTACGTTATTCCTTCACATAAGTACGTAGGTATTTTTGCAGGATCCTGTATAAAAATATTAATTTCACGTCTGATTGTTTCGTGAAGTCCGTCTAAAGCTTTTAGCCAGTAGTTGTGCAGCCCATCTGTGCCTGCTGCTTTCCAGTTATGTAGCCTTTTAAGTACATTTTGAAAAACCTCAGATGTGATGTAGTTGTTTTCCATCGGGGTGATTTCCGTTGTTGATGAATCATTTTCTTGCAATAAGGCTAAAGCTTCGTTGTGTTCGGTGCTTTTAGACCATATTCCACTCCAAAAGTTTTCCAATTCATCTTGTTTTGGAAGGACTTTTAATTCTTTGCCCTTTCCTTTACATTTGCTGTAGAACTGTCGTTGTGAGTTGCTGAATAACTTATTGTCCTATCTTCTTTGTTTGGATTTCCTGTATCGTCGGATTCGTTTGGCATACACACCAATGTTTTGTTTTACCGTGTCCAGTGCTGCAGGTATTTAATGGTTCGTTTCGTTGTACGGTGCATGGGTTGCATACTTTCTTTTTATTTTCAAGGCTTTTCGTCGAAGTTTAGGATTCGGGCTTCTTGTAAAAGATGTTAGTATGCCTGCACGCCTTCGAAGTAATTCAACCCTATTCTTAAGTCTTTTCAGCCATGGCGGATCAGAGACTTTCCTTTTTGGAGTTTGCAGTCCTGACACCGCTGCTATCCTACCTCCGTTTGCCTTGATAATTGCATGTGCACTACAGTAAAGGAAAAGTTCCAACTGTTTGAAGGTTGTAATTTCATCAGTGTATCTTGGGAGGATCAATTTGTTCATTAAATCGACTTTGATTTTCAGTTGTTCATTGAGCTGTTGTTTCGGAAGTTTTGGCCTTAAAGAAGGCTCTATTGATGCATATTTTGTAATTGCAGTAAATTACATATTTTGTAATTGCAGTAAAAGCTGGTCGATGTTCAAATGGTAGACATGTGCATTCAAGAGGACACAAGCGTCCATAGGTTTTTTTCTTAAAACCAACCTCTGTCTATCAACTCCTACTCTCACCTCCACGTGGTGAACATCGGGTGCCTAGTACCTCAACTGGAGATTGGGTTCCAACCCCAGTGGAAAGTTGTTGGGGGCAGCAAACGAGAGAGGTGGGGAGAGGTGTTTCCACTAAGGCACCTCTCCTTATCCAGACGGCAGCGGAGGAATTCCCGAGATGGAATCAACGGTGGCGTCTACAGTTCCAGTAAGGTTGAACTACTTAGTGAACACCTTATAGGGCTTCTTCGACTTATTCGGAGCTCAGGCCTGTAAGGAGCGGTTTTATCCGGCTCCCCATCCTTGGAGTTATACTTAGGATCTGGCCCTCCAGGTTGGAGGTTGTGCGTCGGGGTGACTTCCTGGCCACGTAAAAGCTTTCAAAGTTGCGAAGCACCAACAAGCCTCGGATACGGACGGATTTACTGTTGACAACCAACGCAAACGAATAAAGGACAACGAACTTCGGATATGCACGTGGAATGTTAGGTCCCTTAACAGACCACGTGCCGCCGAAGAATTAACGGAGGCCCTAGAACGATATAAAGCAGATATCACCGCCATCCAGGAAATACGATGGGATGGGCTGGGCAAAAAGAGGATGAAAAACTGCGATATTTACTATGGTGACTGCTACCACGAAAACCAACAGCGCTTATTTGGATGCGGATTCGTCATTGGAGCCAGACTTAGGCAAGAAGTCTTGAGCTATAGGTGCATCAATGAGCGCCTCATGACCATACGCATCAAGGCTAAATTCGGCAACATTAGCCTGATATGCGCGCACGCCCCCACAGAAGAGAAAGACGACAACACCAAAGATATGTTCTTCGAGCTCTTAGACAAAACATATGAGCAGTGCCCTAGCTACGATATTAAAATAGTCCTGGGCGATTTTAATGCCAAGCTAGGAAGGGAAGACATCATTGGTGGAATAATCGGGAAGAACAGCCTGCACGACAACACTTCCGATAATGGATTCAGGCTCATAGATTTTGCTGCGGGGCGAAACGTCATGGTAGCCAGTACGCGTTTTCCACACCTCAACATCCACAAAGGAACTTGGACTTCTCCAGATCAATCTACCGTCAACCAGATTGACCATATTGCGATCGACGCCAGACACGCTTCCAGCATTATGGATGTACGAACTTTCCGAGGAGCTAACATCGACTCGGACCACTACCTCGTTGTAGCCTGGGTAGCACTTCGGATTTCCAGACCCAAGGCAAAACAGGGAGGTGCTGGGAGAAGATACAACGTCGAACGGCTACAATCACCAGAGATCGCCAAATCCTTTTCCGACCGAGTGACAAGTAACCTCTCTCGAAGTTCTCTGCCGCCAACACAATGTATCGAAAACCAGTGGCAACATTGCCAAGATGCAATCAGAGAAGCCGCCTCTGATGTGCTGGGTTTCAAACAGCCACCAACAAGGAACCCCTGGTTTGATGAGGAATGTCGGCAGGCAAATGCAGCCAAACAACAGGCACGCAAAGCGGCGCTGCATAAAAGGACGAGAGCTGCTCGTGAGCTCTATGAGCAGAAGAGGCGAGAGGAACGCCGACTTTTCAGAAGGAAAAAGAGAGGGCATGAGAAGCGTGCGGTAGAAGATGTTGAGAGGTATAAAAGCAGGAATGAGGTTCGAAAGTTTTATGAACAGGTGAAACGAAATTCACAGGTACATAAACCTAGAACCGAAGGCTGCAAAGACGAAAGTGGAAACATCATAGTGGAACCGCAGTCAATACTGAGGATATGGAAGGACCACTTCTGCAGACTGTATAACGGCGACGAAGAACTGAATCCCGCTGTCAGGCAGGATGACCCATTCGATATAGACGACGAAAGCCAACAATCCCGTCCTCCCGACTTAGACGAAGTAAAGATTGCCATATCTAAGTTGAAGTCTAATAAAGCCGCTGGAGCAGATGGCTTGAATGCCGAGCTCTTTAAAGCAGCTGGAGATAAGTTGGTTAGGAGCATGCACCAACTTATCTGTAAGATATGGTCGGAAGAAAACATGCCCGATGAATGGAACCTCAGTATTGTTTGCCCGATCCTGAAAAAAGGAGACCCTCTAAACTGCACCAACTATAGAGGAATAAGTCTACTTAACATCGCCTATAAAATCTTCTCTGCCATAATATGTGAACGTCTAAAGCCCATCGTCAACAACCTGATAGGTCCTTATCAGTGTGGTTTTAGACCAGGAAAGTCCACAGTTGATCAAATATTCACATTACGGCAGATCCTGGAAAAAACTCAAGAGCACCAAATCGACACCCACCATCTTTTCATCGATTTCAAGGCCGCATATGACAGCATCTACAGGGACGAGCTGTATAGAGCCATGTCTAGTTTTGGCATCCCTGCCAAACTCGTCCGTTTGTGCAGTATGACCATGGAGAATTCACGCTGCTCCATAAAGGTTGGAAACAACTTAACAGAACCTTTTGATGTCAAAAAAGGTTTTAGACAAGGTGATGCGCTGTCATGCGATTTTTTTAACATCGTGCTTGAAAGAATAGTGCAGAGCTCACACGTCAACACTAGAGGCACTATCTTTCAAAAGTCTGTCCAATTACTGGCATATGCTGATGACATTGACATAATCGGAAGAACTCAGCGTGATGTCAATGGGGCTTTTGTGAGTATTGAGGCAGAGGCGGCAAAAATGGGTTTAACGGTTAATGAGGGAAAAACAAAATACATGCTGTCGTCTAGAAAGGACATACAACACCGACGTTTTGGTCAAAACGTCACAATCGACAGACGTACCTTTGAGGTAGTCAAGGACTTCGTCTACCTAGGCTCCGCTGTAAACTCAGAAAACGCAGAATAACTCTTGCTAACCTTTGTTTCTTTTTACTAAGAAAGCAATTGAGTAGTAATGTCCTCTCTCGAGGGACCAAAGTGACGGTATATAAGACCCTTACCATCCCCGTCCTTATACGGTGCAGAAGCATGGACTATGACAAAAGCTGATGAAAGCACCTTGGTTCGGTTCGAGCGAAAAGTTTTTCGTGTGATCTACGGTCCCGTATGCATCGAAGGGGAGTAGAGAAGAAGATGGAATGACGAGGTGTACGGGCTGTACAGCGACGTAGACTTAGCTAGAAGGGTAAAAGTCCAACGACTAAGATGGCTGGGACACGTAGAGCGCATGGAAACCAATGCTCCGGTTCGGAAAACCTTCGAATCCACACCCACAGGACAGCGCAGTAGAGAAAGACCGCGGATCGGGTGGCGCGCACAAGTGAAAAGTGACCTCACCCAACTTGGAGCACGAAACTGGAGATATCTAGCTAGGGACCGAGCTAGATGGAGAAGTTTGTTGGGTGAGGCCCTAGTTCACACAGGACTGTAGCGCCACGTTAAGTAAGTAAGTAAGCTGTCAGACAAAGCAAATGTTCAGCAAATTTGAACTAAAGCTTCCGTTTGTAGTCACATAACGTAACATTACGTTATTTCCATACGATTGTCAAATGAAACGTGAGGTCGAAGTTTCATTGTGATAGCATGCATTGGCTGCTTTCAATCTCGTGTTCGATAGGGTATCTTGGATAGGTAGATTTTTAGATACCTTGTTGAACGAGTTGGATAGCTGTATTGAGATAGCTGTCAAAAAATAAAAACAACTTTCAGCTGTAAATAAAAAAAGAGAGAAACATTTAAGCTTTGAAGTCGAAATTGTTGTAAGATATAAATAAAATGGATCATAATAAACTTCTCAAATTCGGAAGCAAATAGCTTCTTCATCGTCTTTTATGTACAGAACATCCTCAAATACAACTTCAACTAACATTTTGTATCTTTTTGTTTACCAACAAATACAAAAAGCTGAAATCAATTTTCAAGTTTTTTGAAATTCAACCATGTGTTGAATCAGCTGTTCTGTCAGATACCTGCATACCACCCCAGAAAATCTTGGATAACTTTTTTGACATCTTAGCTGTTTTTGAACAGCTGTTTTTTTACACGTAAAACAATTACAAACAGGTATCCGGATACCTTATCTGTCTGAGATTGAACGCAGCCATTGAATTCCTATTGCTGAACTCGTAAACGTCAGGTGAAGCCGAAGCTGAAACGTGTTTGTGTTTCAGCCATTAGTCAGAAGTTGATCAACTCGTGTTTTTGTTAGCAAACTATTATTTCATTCAGAATTGACAACTTCCACTTTCAAGCTAAGTTTTTGTGTAAAAATTGTTGTATTTAAAAGTTTATTTTTTCTGAAATCCTCATATTCAACCTGTGAATAAGCAGCACAAAGGGGATTTCCTTTGCTAAACACTTTTGTTTGATATTTGTATGGACGAAATGAATCCATCAGAACATATCAAGTTTTAGACATACAAATCCCAACACTGTAAGTTCTTTATGCTAGACATAATAGGTTCCGTATCTGGGTATCGATATTCTATACATTTATTTTTCTTATCAATTTGAAAAATGGTTGTTTTGGAAACATCAAAATTCACTCACTCGCATGATATGAAATTAAAAATGCAAAACTCCGACAGTTCCACTTCTACATCCACTTCGCCGTTTGGTTTTTGTTGAGTCCAGGCGCAATCACTTACATGTTCAATCTGATATATTTCGAACGAGTTCAATAATTTCCCATGCTGCCTGTGCCTGTGCCTGAGCTATTTGAATTCTAAGTTCTTCCTATTTCATTCCAAGGATGTGCCAAATCCTGTTTGCGAATACCAAAATAACGTCGCTCGTAGTGCGTCGAGGGGTTTTGATTGATAACTTTAGAAGCGCACGAATTGGATTTAGTGTTCCGTTGTTGGTACTGCAAGGCGTTTGAGTATTTTGTGTTTGTCCCAAGCCCATCAAGAGGCGGCCAGCCGATACTCAACTCCTAGGTCGGTGGTAGGTAAGGTATATTTTTATTTTATTGGATAGCTGGGTAGTTTTATAGAGATACTCGGTTCTGTTGTCTGGCATGATAACATAATCCTCAATTGGAAAGTTACTGAAATAACCTAACTTGCTTTGAAAGAGTATTCGGCATACTCGGAACACGATTGCCTATATGGCCGACTCGGTGGAAGCGCCTCGACTACACTGTCCAATGTAATTGGCGTGGAAATGAATGTTTCTACATCGATATTTCTATAACCTTGTGACGTGCCCGAGGATTCTAGGATTACGATGACAGATTGACGGCCATAAATTGTTGTTCAATGATGCGTTAGCTTTAATATGCTGACGCTGGCTGGTTCGAGAAAAAGCGAACGGAACAGTGTCGTGTCTAGGGTCTAACTACGTAAAATCCGCCGGGAATTTTTCGTTACCATCATCATCAAGAGTAAAAACAGGGGCAAAGGGTGTGACTTGACTGAAAGAATGAAGATAAATAATGGAGACAATGAACTCGCAGAGCATGATAGATATGCAAATGGATTAATGTGATATCAAGTTTATGATGATGATGTAGATGGAATTATTTGTTTATTTTTCTACTTTTTATTGAACTGACTAAAGCGTAATTGGGACAAATATATATATGTGGGTAAGTATGAGTATTTGCATAGTAAGAGCTAGGGAGGGTGGTGCTTTTAAAATGTAGATAAATACACTTGCAGAAGGGATGCGTTCGTGTGCCTTGTCCTCGACGAACGTCGCGTCGTCGTCGCTAGTCGATATTTAGATGCTTGTCAAGCATGATTGTTGATTTTAATTTTATTTGCATCGTGGGTTTATCTGATGATTATGATGGTGAGAGGGAAGAGAGCGATGGTGATGTCGATGGTGACTGTGATGTTGACATCATCAATCCTTGATTGTTCTATTTTCGATTTTTAGTGACACTTTTGAAAAATGCTTTTGAATTACTTAAGCAATTTATACGTTTATTATAATATTGACATCGCAATATGATTCTATTAAAATTATAATAAAATTAATTTTCTGCAAATATTTATGTTTGTTGTTTTATCTTTAAATAAAGCTGGCAACAGATTGTTTGAAGTAAGAATTTATGGGCTAGTTAAGTCAACATTAACACAATAATTGCATTACTTTAATTTGTTTTAAAATTAATTTAGCTAATGATGTCCTTAATGACCGTCAAATACTTATATTTATACATTTGATAAATTAATTAGACTCTTGGGTGGAATCGCGTTTCACTGTTTTATTCAATTTTGATTATCACCTCTTCTTTGTTCTGTGTAAAGTGATCACTAAAAGTTTATGATAACTTGGTAGCACTTACATATTCAAGTTACCAAACAGGCGCTTAAATGTCATTGCGATCAGCTGTTGTGTTTTATTGTGATATTTCTTTCCATTGTTTTGTGATGACAAATATTGTTCCTCTTAAAATGTAAGTATGCATTCTTTTTAATTGTTATAAATTAAGTAAAATGTTTGTTTTCATTAAGGTCTGCAACACAACACCAAATAAAAGTAATATCCACCTTAATGGAATCTCATCCCGAGCTGGCGAGATCCTACAATGCCTTGTCAAGCTCTGGGCGAACATCCCAAAAATTGTTATGGGAGAAGCTGCCGAGGTCCCTAATCGCAAGTGGGCCGCCAACAAAATGTGTTGCAGAGTGGAAACGAGTAAGTAACAAACACACATTCAAATTGTAAATTGAAGCTATATAGAAATAAATTGTAAATTAGATTTGGACGCTTCGGAAATACAAAACAAAAAAAAAGCTGACTCAAAACAAAAAATCAATTAAGAAAACTGGTGGTGGCCCATTTGATTTAAAGCAGCTAGATGAAAGCGAAGAAGCTATTGTTGCAGCTTGTGGGATGGAAGCTGCAGTGACAGGCATTGTAGGAGGCCTTACGTTTGGCACCACCGTGGACACACAAGGTATGTTATAATTTATAATATATGTTCAAATTTCTTGCATGTTCAACAAATCATTTTATTTCTCTACAAAACCAGAAAATAACAAAACGGATGCTGATGACATCGAAAAACTTTTGGACGACTTAACATCTTCTCCAGCAAATCGAGTCTCAGGCGAAGTCTTACGAGAGACTTTAAATAAAGCATGGACTACCCCAAAAAACACACCACGAAAAGACAAGTAAGTGGATGATGTTATTAACAAGCAACTCGACTTGGAAGAAAATTTCTTTTCCAAACAATTGGAAGCTCAACATAAAGCCAACGAAACCCTTGCTGAGATACGAGATGATATTTTGCAACTCGCATATATCCGGGAAAAGGAGTCTGAAAGAGCTAATTTTCTTAAAAAAGAATAGTTGGAAATAAGAAAGAAAGAGTTGGAGTGGAGATTGCAAAAATTGCCAACGACTTGAAGCTATTAGAGCTTAACAAGACTGTGTTTTCTGTTATGTTGTGTATTTATGAAGTTTTTTATGTTGTGTTTGTGTTTTGGATTTGAAAGTTAGCTATTGAAAAGAAAATATTTTCTTGAGATTGTTTTTTTTTTATTGATTTCGCTTAGCAAAATTTGTATTGGACTAATTGTACGCATACTGTTGACCAACGCAAACGAATAAAGGACAACGAACTTCGGATGTGCACGTGGAATGTTAGGTCCCTTAACAGACCACGTGCGGCCGAAGAATAAGCTGAGGCCCTAGACCGCTATAAAGCAGATATCACCGCCATCCAGGAAATACGATGGGATGGGCCGGGCAAAAGGAGGATGAAAAACTGCGATATTTACTATGGTGACTGCTACCACGAAAACCAACATCGCTTATTTGGATGCGGATTCGTCATCGGAGCCAGACTTAGGCAAAAAGTCTTGAGCTATAGGTGCATCAATGAGCGCCTCATGACCATACGCATCAAGGCTAAATTCGGCAACATAAGCCTGATATGCGCGCACGCCCCAAAAGAAGAGAAAGACGACAACACCAAAGATATGTTCTTCGAGCTCCTAGACAAAACATATGAGCTGTGCCCTAGCTACGACACTAAAATAGTCCTGGGCGATTTTAATGCCAAGCTAGGAAGGGAAGACATCTTTGGTGGAATAATTGGGAAGAACAGCCTGCACGACAACACTTCCGACAGAGGATTCAGGCTCATAGATTTTGCTGCGGGGCGAAACGAGATGGTAGCCAGTACGCGTTTTCCACACCTCAACATCCACAAAGGAACTTGGACTTCTCCAGATCAATCTACCGTCAACCAGATTGACCATATTGCGATCGACGCCAGACACGCTTCCAGCATTATGGATGTACGAACTTTCCGAGGAGCTAACATCGACTCGGACCACTACCTCGTTGTAGCCAGGGTAGCACTTCGGATTTCCAGACCCAAGGCAAAACAGGGAGGTGCTGGGAGAAGATACAACGTCGAACGGCTACAATCGCCAGAGATCGCCAAATCCTTTTCCGACCGAGTGACAAGTAACCTCTCTCGAAGTTCTCTGCCGCCAACACAATGTATCGAAAACCAGTGGCAACATTGCCAAGATGCAATCAGAGAAGCCGCCTCTGATGTGCTGGGTTTCAAACAGCCACCAACAAGGAACCCCTGGTTTGATGAGGAATGTCGGCAGGCAAATGCAGCCAAACAACAGGGACGCAAAGCGGTGCGCGCTGCATAAAAGGACGAGAGCTGCTTATGAGCTTTATGAACAGAAGAGGCGAGAAGAACGCCGACTTCTCAGAAGGAAAAAGAGAGGGCATGAGAAGCGTGCGGGCGAAGATGTTGAGAGGTTTAAAAGTAGTAATGAAGTTCGAAACTTTTATGAACAGGTGAATCGAAGGCAAGTCGAAAGTATAAACATCATAGTGGAACCGCAGTCAATGCTGAGGATATGGAAGGACCACTTCTGCAGACTGTATAACGGTGACGACGAACTGAATTCCGCTATCAGGCAGGATGATCCATTCAACATAGACGACGTAAGCCAACAATCCCGTCCTCCCGACATAGACGAAGTAAAGATTGCCATATCTAAGCTGAAGTCTAATAAAGCCGCTGGAGCGGATGGCTTGAATGCCGAGCTCTTCAAAGCAGCTGGAGATAAGTTGGTTAGGAGCATGCATCAACTTATTTGTAAGATATGGTCGGAAGAAAGCATGTCCGATGAATGAAACCTCAGTATTGTTTACCCGATCCTGAGAAAAGGAGACCCTCTAAACTACACCAACTATAGAGGAATAAGTCTACTTAACATCGCCTATAAAATCTTCTCTGCCGTAATATGTGAACGTCTAAAGCCCATCGTCAACAACCTAATAGGTCCTTATCAGTGTGGTTTTAGACCTGGAAAGTCTACAGTTGATCAAATATTCACACTACGACAGATCCTGGACAAAACCCAAGAGCACCAAATCGACACTAACCATCTTTTCATCGATTTCAAGACCGCATATGACAGCATCTACAGGGACGAGCTGTATATAGCCATGTCTAGTTGTTTGCCGCAAGGACAATAGCATACAAATTATTAACGATTATTCTCCGCAGTCCAACTGTCGCGAAGTAACAAACATAAAATTGCCGCCGGTAATTCAAAAAAAGAATCGCACAAATTCAATCAACGATTGTAAGTGCCCAAAATAAGGTAAAAAGAATTTAAACGACTTTA
Organism: Eupeodes corollae; assembly: GCF_945859685.1. Lineage (NCBI taxonomy): Eukaryota > Metazoa > Arthropoda > Insecta > Diptera > Syrphidae > Eupeodes > Eupeodes corollae. The sequence goes on from NC_079147.1 coordinate 105,376,649, forward strand.
ACCATTTGAAATATAAAAGAAAACAGTTTTTATTTTACTTTGTAAATTCAAATTTTGTATTTTCGTTAATTTGTATGTTTTAGGTAGAACTTCTTTATTTAGCTTTCGAATTTGGAATAAATTTTCATGCATATTACAATTATTATAAAACCTCGGTCTTACAGCTGATTCCGCTTTTGGTCCAGCTATAGATCATTGAACTTTTAATTTCATCAATCTATTTTCCACCGTTGCTTGACCATACCCATCCATTGCATATGCAAATGCACACACAAAGCTTCTCCTCGCACCTCTCATCCTCTTCGTTTAGCTTAGAAATCACGATAGATCGACAACTGCTGCTTGACCATCCATTGATGTCATCTTTCATGCGCTCCCAAATTTGGCATAGGTACGATTATGTATGGACCAAACGATGAAAAAAGTATATGCATGTTTTGCCGTCGGTAATTGCATTCAACTTTTGTAATGAGAATGCCGTCGGCGATTTGCATCTTTGATTTGCAAAATGTAGAAATGTAGATTTTTTGGTTTTCAGATGAAGATGATGCATGTTGCGTCGCAACACTAGTTTTGGCATCTCTGCCAAACTCGTCCGTTTGTGAAGGATGACCATGGAGAATTCACGCTGCTCCATAAAGGTTGGAAACAACTTAACAGAACATTTCGACTTCAAAAAAGGTTTTAGACAAGGTGATGCGCTGTCATTTAATTTTTTTAACATCGTGCTTGAAAGAATAGTGCAGAGCTCACACGTCAACACTAGAGGCACTCTGTCCAATTACTGGCATATGCTGATGACATTGACATAATCGGAAGAACTCAGCGTGATGTGAATGGGGCTTTTGTGAGTATTGAGGCAGAGGCGGCAAAAATAGGTTTAACGGTTAATGACGGCAAAACAAAGTACATGAATCGAAGAGGAGTGGAGGAGAAGATGGAACGAAGAGCTGTACGGGCTGTACAGCGACATAGACTTAGCCAGATGGGTAAAAGTCCAACGACTAAGATGGCACGTATAGCACATGGAAACCAATGCTCCGGTCCGGAAAGTCTTCGAATCCATACCTACAGGACAGCGCGGTAGAGGAAGACCGCGGATTAGGTGGCGCGCACGAGTGGAAGGTGACTTCACCCAACTTGGAGCGCGAAACTGGAGACATCTAGCTAGGGACCGAGCTAGATGGAGAAGTTTGTTCGGTGAGGCCCTAGTAACATCGAATCATACTTCTTTCTTGTTTTGGTTTGGATCGGGTTATACGTAGCCGTATCTTGGCTACAACGAGGCAGTGCTCCGAGTCAATGGTGATGGTGACCCCCCAGAATGTTCGGACATTATGTATATGACATTTGATTGATCAGAACATTTCCATTTCCCTATTTGGGTATCAAGACGTTTGAATTGTGTACTTAAGACAATTTTTAATGCCATAGCAAGGGCAGTAATTATAATGTCTTGTCCAAGAGTTCGAAGAGTATGTCTTTGGTGATTTCATATTTCTCGTCTGTTGGGTCATGTGCGCATATGGGGATTATGTCGGCAAGGATTTTTTTCGAAATAAGCAAAAACCTGTTGTTAACGTTGTGGTGAACGGACGTGTTAACTAAGAGTGTTGTGGGCGCTCACTTTTAATTATATTTGTCCATCCGAATTCCGTTTTTAATTTTAACTCTTGAATTCTTTACATAGTTTGTAATATAAATATTTATTTGTAACTACAAAATTACCTACAGCAAATGCCGCATGTTAAAATCCGCATATACAAAATATTACATCAGTCGATCTCTGATTTGATTACATATTAACGTTTATAACAACAACAAAGACATTGTGCCAATCTTGAATCAATTGTACAATTTTACAACAACAGCATTGTGCTCTATTGCCCTCTATAACAATAAGTTCATTTGGAAGTGCTTTCTATCATGTCGACTAAGTCTAAGAGCAACAATAAACGCACCAAGCATGGTTCTAAAAAAATCACAGCAACACCAGATCCAACATCTGGCTCTGACTCAGAAGATGTCATTCTTCTCCCTAGCGGTCCTATAACCTTGGAACTTCTATATGATGAAATTATTCAGCTGAAAAAAATTAATTGTGATTTTCTCGCTTCTGTAAACCAACTTAAAGAGGAAAACAAAAAACTAAAAGAGAAGGTTTACAATCTAGAGAGTCGATTAAACTGGAGAGAGCAGAAAATTGTAGAGAACGCCATCGAAATAATTGGTGTACCTGGAGTAAACACCAATAATGCTATAGAGTGTGTGCAAACAATATTTGACAGTGCTTTAAATTTGACAATCTCTTCAGATGATATTCAACAGTGTTATATCAAACGTTCTTCCGCAAGCAGTGCCTCCGTGTCTAGCAGTGATCCTGAAGAAAACAAAAACAATGTTATTCGTGTACATTTTTCTACACAAGATATGAAAAAAAAAGTAATGAAAAACAAGAGGTCTGCAGTTAAGAAGCTGAATTCATCACTTTTTGTAGTTGGTAGTAATAGTAGTATTTATATAAACGAATGTTTCACTGGTTATACCAGAGCTTTGTATATGCAAGCAAAAAAAATTAAAACCGAGCGCAATTATAAATATTTATGGTTTCAAAATTGTCAAATTTTAATGAGAAAAGTAGATAAAGGGAGAGTTATTGCTGTACGTTCTTTTGCCGATTTAGAATCGTTGGTTGATTAGATTTTGTTTTCTTTTTTTATTTCTATTTCTTTTCTTCTGTAATGTTTTCTAACCGTTTTTATCTCAATCAATTTAGCAATACCTCTCCCTCTACTATTCATAGCATTGATGACTGTATTTTCGATGCGTCTAGCAACGCTTTGCAATCTTTTTTTGCTGTGCACCAAAACATTAGAAGTTTGAGACAAAACTTTGATTTGCTTGTGTGTAATTTGGAAGCATTTGTTTACTTGCCAGATCTTATATTTGTAAGTGAGATATGGATTTTTTCCAGTGAAAGTGATGATTATTCTATAACTGGTTATAATTTTTGTTGTTCTACAAATGAATCTTATTCGGCTGGTGGTGTTGGTGTATTTATTCGTGACAATTTAGAATTTGAGGTTACCTGTCTCAGTTGGTCAAGCGCTGATGTATTGAAACTAAGTATTAATTTATGCGATGCCATCTTTAACTTTGTTTGCATATACAGACTTCAATCTGTAAGTAGTCTTTTGTTCTTGGAAGAGTTAGGAAATTAATTAATTGCTGAAAAGGCTGAGAATTTAATTATTTTAGGTGATATCAATATTGATATTTTGGTTTCAAACTCTATTTCTGATTGCTACTTTGCTTTATCGGCTCAATACGGTCTTACGTCTTTCATAAACGAAGTAACTCGTCCTAACTCTGGTACTTGTTTAGATCATGTCTTAGTTCGACTTAAAAGTAATTCCCTATATCAGTGTAATGGTCTCAATTTTGATCTTAATATTACAGATCACTGTATGACTGGAATTTTGGTAGGTGATTTAACTATCAAGAGGTACAATACAAACTCCCTTAATTCTTCTTACAAGAAAATAAGGTTTGATCTCCTTAACAATGCCCTCAGGTTTGAGTCCTGGGAATCTGTTTACTGTGAAGAAAATGCGTCTTTGGCATACGGCTCGTTTATAATGCGCCTGCAAGGCTTTGTAGAATGTTGTCGACTTGTAGTTATTCAAAGAAAATCGAATGTCAGACTTAAACCCTGGGTAAGCAATTACCTTTTGAAAAAAGTAAAACTTAAAAATAAACTGCGATCAAAATGTTTAAAGCATCCACTAAATTCTACATTAAAAAATCGATTTATAAAATTAAGTAAAGAAGTTAATAAGGAAATTAAAGTACGTCGTAATCAATATTATTTTAATAATGTTCAAGAATCACTTGGTAACCCAAGAAAAGAATGGAAAGTGATTAATAGCATCATTAACTCTTCAAACTCAACAGTTCCGGTTCCAATCGTTCTAAATGATGGGGGTATTGATTTGATAGATCCTACAATGATTGCAAATATATTTAACAATTTCTTTTGTTCCATTGGAAGCATATCTTCTCTTTCTGCTATTAATACTTTGTGTGATCAATGCGATTCCTTTGCTTTAAATGGAAACACTTCTTATTGTAGGAGCTTTGTTTTTGACCAAATAACTGGTCTAGAAATCTTAAAGATTATAAACAAATTAGACAACTCTAATTCATGTGGTGAAGATGGCATAAGTAATATAACTCTTAAAAAGATAGCTCTAAATGTTGTTGATGTTTTATCTTATGTTTTCAATTTAAGTGTAACCACTGGTATCTTTCCAGAAAAATTAAAGGTTGCCCACGTAATTCCTTTATATAAAAAGGGTAGTAGAAAGGAAAAAAATAATTATAGACCTATTTCTTTACTATCTTCAATCTCTAAGGTTTTCGAAAAAGCAATGAAGAGTCGTATGCTGCATTATTTAAAGGCTATAAGTTTTTTCAGTCCTGATCAATTTGGGTTTAGGGATGGTCTGTCAACTGAAGATGCAGTCATGGCTTTTTGCTCATTAATCAACAAAGGTTTAGATGACAAAAAATCATGCGCCGGTCTATTTGTAGACATAACAAAGGCATTTGACATGGTGGACCACAATGTTCTTTTGGACAAATTGTTTAGTGCGGGATTTCGAGGGTTCATCCTAAGTTGGTTCACATCATATCTAAAGAATAGATTGCAAAAAGTTAAGATTGGTGAAAGCTTAAGTGCGAGTAATTTTCTAAACCTAGGTGTTCCCCAAGGATCTGTCCTTGGACCTATTTTATTTCTTGTTTACATAAACTCTCTTTTTTATCAAAGTTTTTCCGGTAAAGTGAAAGCTTTTGCTGATGACTTTGGCATTGCATATGCTTCAGATAACCCTCTGAATTTAACTGCAGATATTAATAATGATGTTAATACTTTACGCAAATGGTTTGCCTGTCATAAGCTAACAGTCAGTAATAAAACCAAACTTATGTACTTTAGTTTGAGTTCCCGTGAATGTCCTGATCTGGATGTTGTTTTTCATGTTTCTAATTGTGAACGACATTGTGACCTTACTTGTATATGCGATCCCGCTAGCTCAAAAATTTGGTTCAATTCTGAATATACTTGCAATGCGTCTTGCTTCAAAATTGATGTCGTTGATCAATTTAGATACCTCGGTATCCTTTTTGATCAAAATATGAGCTGGTCTTATCACATTTTGAAACTGAAACAGTATCTTCAGTCATCTCTTCGTGCCATGTATCACCTAGAAAAATTCTTAGATAGTAAAACTTTGCGTATGGTTTATTTTGGAATTTTTCACTCTAAATTAGAGTATGGGTTAAGTTGTTGGGGTAGTGCGTACCATTCAAAAATTCAGCCACTTTCTGTCCTGCAAAAATACGTTATTAGAAAAATTTGTAGGAGCAACCGTTTTGCCAATTCATTTGAACTCTTCAAAAAATTACAAATTCTGCCAATAAAACATCTTTTCTATTTTAAAGTATTGAAACTTTTCTTTTTAAGAAGTGGCTATTAACAAAGTCCAATATATGATTTTCAGAATCTACGTAGTGTCACTAGTTCTGTCGTTTGTATTCCTTCTTATCGCACCTCTCATTTCAGGAACTCTTTCTCTGTTGTCGCATTTAAGTTATTCAATAAGCTTCCTGCCGATATACGATCCATCAGATCATTGCCAATTTTCTTAAGAAAAGTAAAAATTTGGCTTTTTGAATTTAATCACGAGCAAATTAAAGTTGCGCTGCCATTAATTAGTTAATTGTTAATCGAATACACTTATTCGATAATACAGCATCATCACTGATATTTTTTCTTTTTATATAAATGGTTTTTGATTGGTTTATAGTTCACTGTATCTTCTTGTCTTGAATTTTCAAATAAATGAATTGATTTATGTACATAATTTCTTTGAAGTACAAGGGAATAAATATATACATACATTATATCTACCTATATAAGAATATTAGAGTTTAAGTCATTAAAAATATTAAAGTTCGCCCACTTAATACTTAATTTTTTTTTTTTCACTGAAGTTTTTTATTTTCTTTGATGTGACATTTAACTCTGTTTTTTTTTCATAACAAAAAATGTCACTTATTTATTTAATTTCGTTATTATTACTACTAGCTATAAGTAATTATTGTAATTTTTTTTCTTAATAATTGAATAAAGACTATACAAATACAAATACAAGTTTAACCTTGATGGGGATAGTCGTGATATGCTTAGTCACTGACGCTGTGGAAACTCAAGACTTTTCTAAGGAGTCTAATTCCAAGAAAAAAGCCACACAATCTTTTAATATGCGTTTTCCCGGTCCATCCCATCGCACTTTTTGGATGGCGATTATATCTGCCTTGCAGTAGCTTAGAGCTTTCGCTAACTCTTCGGCTGCGCTTGATCTATTAAGGAACCTAACATTCCTTGTGGTCCTTATTTCGTTTGCTTGGTTCGACATCAGTAAATTCGTCCATATCCAAGATTTGTGGGTGCTTCGCAACTAGGATATTGTTACGTGGTAGGGAAGTCATCCCGACGGCACAACCCTTAACCTGGAGGGCCAGAATGGCAGATACTTGGTTTGGTATAGCTCCAAAGAGAAGGAGCCGAATAAAATAAATATAGGGTAATCGTTTTTGTGGTGTCAAGTTCATAGCACATGAATTTTACACCTGTCAAACTTAGATGTCATTTAAGAAGTTCAACGTTTGTCATTTACGATAATGGATCATCACATCCACTTATAGGTGTGACATATTAATCACTCGGTGGCTGTATTTAAGTAAACAGATTGATCGAAAAGATGGCGGCCGTTGCATCCAAGCAAAGTTATTGTTTCGTGTGCCTTATGGTCGAAAGTTGTCATTGGTCCGCAATTTCTGCGAACTTATATCTGTTCGTTCTTAAGTATAGCCCCATAAAACATGAAATATTATTTTTGGGAAAACTTTCAGAGAACAAAATTAATTGATTTCTTTTAAATTTATATATTTTGACTCTCTTTAATAATTTAAAATTAAATTCTTCCATTATTGCCTTTTATGTTGTTTCTGAGATTTTTCATTGAGTTGGAAAAAATGTACACGATGTAAAACAATGAAAAAAATACAAAAGAAATATTAAGTTTAATTTAATCCCTATAAGAAATAAACAAAATCTGAAAATGGAAATGAAAGTATATCCGTACAGTATACATATTATTTCCTTACAATCTACTCTTCAGTCCTTAAGCACTGCGAAAAAATTAAATCAAAATGAATCCCAATGGTTCTGAAAATATACGAGTATGTATGAATAAGGACATAACATATTCACATGGAATGTTACATCCTCTTAATATGAGTAGGTAATCGACAAAAAAAATCCTTGTGAAGGTCCTGCCAGAGCATCTGATAATTTACTTGAAGCAAAATTACAAATATGAAATAAACTTATTGCTCAACTTTAACATACATATGTAATAATTTACGAGTATGTATTAAATAAATTATTTTTTAATGGATAATTGACAAGGAAGTGAATTATATTAAAAATGTGGTGAGAAAAACTTAATTGAACATCGAAAACTTTTACTTTACGCATTCGTTATGCGGTTTTAAACAAAACAGGAAAAGACCAATACATATATTTATTTATCAGCATAAGAATTACTGAAATATGTTGAAAGGTTCATGTAAAATATCCTTTTGAAAAATGTTCCTTTTAATATGTTGAAAACTTACCTGAACGCCGTATTGGCGTGGCTTAAGCAAAAGAGGGTTGATCAGAACGTATGATAAATTCCTAAAAAATTATTGTAGGAAAAAACATTCTCCATTGATTTATTTTATTAATATACTTGGATAATTTATTATTTATAATAATGGAATTCACGCAACGCAACGTTTTAAGTTAACAAATTGTGTAAAATGGTAAGGCAATACAAAAGATTGGGTGAACACCTGTTTAACTCGTTTGGTTAAATGCTGTGTGTCAATAATTGTTAAAACGTTTGAATTATTTTATCCATGTATGAAAATTACCTTACTTTAATTAATTATTTTATTTTTATTATATAAAATATGTGCAATCTTTGAGTGAGTCAACTGATGTGAAAATGTATACGTTAACTTTTAAGAAGCTAAAAGTATACGAGTGCATATAACGGGTGTTTTTTCTACAGTTTCCTATATTTTTAATCTCGCTCTTTCTAAAGGTGGATTTCTTTCTGAATGGTCAAAATATTTCATAATTAATATCAATAAAGCAGGACCCAAACAGGAAATTCCTAACTAATCTGCTCACTATCCACCATTCCAAAACATTTTGAAAAACTTGAGAGTGATAAGTTTTCATTTTTGCTTAAGCAATTCATATCGCCTTTCCAGCATGGCTTTCTATCGGGCAGGTCGACAACTACTAACTTTCTATTTTCACAAACTACTTTCTCAATAAAATTGAGGCAGGGTATCAGGTTGACGTCATCTTAACGGTCTTTGCAAAGGTCTTTGATAGAGTCAGCCACAATATTCTACTAAACATTTATACTCGTAGGACGCATTCATTTTGTTTCCATTGGTAATGTTCTCTCTACTCCTGTACAAGTGTCATCAGGAGTCCCTCAAGGTAGTTCCCTGGGACCCTTACTTTTTCTCATTTTTATTAATGAAAGATATTTTTCATAATTCTCTTAGACTTTTATTTGCTGACGATCTTACGTTTTATAGATGCAAAAAAAAACAAACTGATGAATGCCTTCGCTTGCAAGATGAAATTAACATTCTTATTGAATGGTGCAAGAAAAATCAATTATGTTTAAACGCTTTAAAATGTCAATGTTTTTCATTCTATAGTTCTTATTACTACTTTCTTTTCGAACATAA